>NC_083294.1:34683608-34956108 GCF_963506605.1 Zootoca vivipara
TTTTTAAAGCTACCTTCAGGGTGGGGACATTATTGTAAGAACCAACCCGGAGCTGCAATGACTGAAGATCGGGGTTAGCATTTTGTAGTTGACTTACATAGGGGTTAGGATTTTGTGTGTGGGTTGTTCAATTCTGGCCACTAGGTGGCATGGGTGATCAAACTGCTTGCAGCCATTTCTTTACACTTGAAATACACTTTTAACTATATGTATGTTGTAGATGTTTGCATGAAAACCAAGAGCAATAGTCTGAATGTTTTGTCATTGATGATTTTGATTCAAAATCATTCGGAGTGAATAAATTTTGATCTTTTGTTTAATATCTTCCCCCCCCCAATTACTGTTTTGCCTCTAACTATTCGTTTCTCTAATTCCCTAGATTAACAAAGACCTTGACTAACACTGGTTAATTATTTCTGAAGCTACAGGCTTTTAAAAAATTGAATTCAGAAGAGAAGATAGTAGTTATGAGCCATTAACGTCATCTTTTTGCATCAAATACCGCATTAAAATCAAACCACATGAATGTGTAATAATGTACAATTTCCCATCATTTCTAAGATTACTTAATGGGTTATTGCCCATCTGAATGAGATATCCCAATCATTACTTATTTAATAACATTTGCCAGTTATTGCCAGGAATAACGTGAGCATCTTATTTATAATGACAACTCGGCTTATGAAATTCATTGAGCTTTCTTTGGTTGGGAGAATTAAAAGAGAAGTCATGTTCTAACATCACCTTACCTGCTGTCTACGAAAGTGCTTGCCTTATCTCAGACAACAGAGATGATGAAGATAAAGGGTGAAATGACCTCATGGATCATTACTGGTTTTATTGCAGCCACCTTGGTGGTGCTTTGAGATGAATTAGTAAGCAAGAGACATGTCTCTCATTATCTATGCTCCTCAACCTCATGTTTAATCAAGATTTTAAACATGTGATTGGGAGGGGAAGGAGAAGGAGACTCACCCAAACTGTATTCAGGTCTGCTCCTCACCATCAGTCTGGCACCCCCTGACAGCCCCAGATCTCTGGGGGGGGGGCAATATGACCATGGGAAGTCTGAGGCTGCCTCAACCCAATCCAGCCATATCTCAGGTCCACCTGAGGCAGTCCAGTTCACTTCAGGACATGGGATTCAACTGGCTCCGATGCACAGCTATAATATAGATGCAAGTTTAAGAATAAATTTCGTAGTGTAAATAGAAATGAAAATGCATCTCACCAAAGAGGAATGGACAGTGGCCAGTCAACCTGTGTGTCCAGGAGTTAACTGTTGGTGCACCATGTCAGGGCCTCTGGTGTCCCCTTTTAGGGTTATTTTATCTTTAATTCAGATTTGAACCAGACAACTATTCAAAATATGCACACTCCTTCAGATAAATTTCTCTTATAACAATCCTTCAGTTAGAGGACTGTAGCTGCCTGCTTCCGCCTAATTGCAGGGTGGACAACCTCAGCTAGAAAGTATCACACAAAAGAATTCCTTTCAGGCACTCAAAAGGTATACAACTACCAGACTTTTAGAGGACATCTGAAGGCAGCCCTTTTTAATACTTTTGTTGGAAGCTGCCCAGAGTGGCTGGGGAAAACCAGCCAGATGGGTGGGGTATAAAATAATAATAATAATAATAATAATAATAATAATAATAATAATAATAATAAGGTATGTGCTCACAAATATTTCCAACTGCATCCTAAATTGCACCTAATTATTTCTCTCTTTTAATTTCTGGAGTAGCATAGAAGTGCCTAAAAACTGCCTCTCGATGGGACTGTAGAATAAAATCTAAAGATATTAGAACTATAATTATACTATAATGACTGCCAAACAATAAATTTCTCTTGCCTTTATGCCATCTGTAAAAATTACTGAGCAGAACAGAACCCTTCCTTTACCAACAGAGAAACTGGTTTAAAAAAGAATCATCCAGGTAAAAAGGAGTAGGAACTGTGACAAAAAATCTTAAGTAGAGGAAGGAGAATGGGGAACAAAGAAAAGTATCAGCGTTTGCCCTTTAACATTCCTCCAAGAGAGCCATTGGACAGCTTGTATTCTCATTCCTGGCTTATGTTCTCATCCCATCTAGAACCTGATTAAAACATCTAGTAATTACAGGGTTGATGGAGATATTGAATAGTGAGCATAGTCATAATGGCTGGTTGCCACTGACAGCCTTCTTCTCTGTGAATTTGTCTGATGCTCCTTGGATAGAGCTATCCACGTTGGTGGCCATTGCTGCTTCCTGTAGGAGCAAATTCCATATGAGGCAGTGATGGCCATCAACTTGGATGTCATTAAAAGATTAGTCTAGAATTGGCCATGCTAGCTGCAGTCAATGAGTTCAATAGAAATTGAAGACTACAACCTAATGTGCCAGAGCCTCCAGTGTCCATTTGTAGACACAAAAAAAGATATCATTAGGAAACTGAGAATGACAGGGACATAACGGAGTTATGTTTAGAGAAACTGTGATCTTTTCCTCTGGGAGGAAGGGCTCTAAAATCCCCATTCCCCTAGGAATAACAGCAAGGCAAATGTTCTCTTAATCTCAGGTTAAAGCTAATAATTGTGAAATCATCAGCAAGTACTGTAGAACCATTCTTAATCTCCCTTTCTACTTAGCTATATATTCTAGTATGCTATGCTCCTAAATGACAAGCTGGCCAATGTTGTAGGTCACACACATTCCAACTATCTTGTTATATCCCACATTACACACCTTTTTTTTCATAACCATGCAGTGTTCCCTACTTCTGCATTATTGAGGAACTGTATTTACAGCAGGGGCGTACCCAGGATCAAAATTAGGGGGGGGCAAGGGGCGGGGGCAAGGGGCGGGAGGGGAGGGGCCACAGTGGGAATATGGGCGGGGCTACGTGGCCTGCGTCCTCCCAGCTCTTCTGAGGAGGCAGCCCCAGGCTCTTGTTCCCGGCGCGAAGCTCCAGAGGCGCGCGGGGAACGCAAGCCTGGGGCTGCCTCCTCCGCACCTCCCAGGTCTTCCGAGGAGGCGGCCCCAAGCTCCCGTTCCCGGCGCGAAGCTCCAGAGGTGCACGGGGAACGCGAGCCTGTGGCTGCCTCCTCCACTTACACTCCCCGCTCCCGCTTAGCGCTCCTCCGCTTACGCTCCCCTCGCGCCTCTGGAGCTTTGCGCTGGGAGCCGGAGCCTGGGGCTGCCACGCTGCGCCCCTTAGCCTTTTGCTTCTGGGGGGGGCAATTGCCCCCTCCTGCCCCCCTGCCCACGGCACTGGTCGCCCCTCTGGGCAGCTCGCCCCATCCCCCGGGTGCGCTGTTTCCCTCCGTCTCTTACGTTTACACCCCACCGCTTTTGCAGCTCGATAGTGGGAGGGGGAGAGGAGAAAGTGCGATGGGTTATGGAAAGGGGAAAGGGGGGAGGGCTGGTCTGTTTCTTTCTGGCTGGGGCCGCGCACCCCACTTTTTGCATTGAGATTTCTTTCTTTTTAGCTTGGGGGGGGGCGGGCAGCTGGCTTCTAGAGTAGGGCAGCTGCCCTAACTTGCCCCGTGGTGGGTACGCCCTTGATTTACAGTAATTAGATGTGATGTGTCTTGCATTTCCACCACATAGTCTTTTACTGGGGACCTTTGTACTTGGCCTATACAACAGATTCACAATGTGCTATCCAATTTTAAAGACCAATACATGTGTTTTGGGCTCAGGCTGCATGCAGCCCTGTGGATTATTTTATGGAGGAAAGGGACAAGGCACATATACTTTGCTTCATCTCAACAAACCAGGACTGCTCAGTGGCATTAAACAGGCATTTCTATTGTACAATATTACTGTCTGGTTTTTCCTTTAAAGCCATGGCCTCTCTTCTTACACTCCTTTGGCTTTCCCACAAATAATACAGTCTACTCTAAAATGTCATGGTTAGAGGTAACAAAAATAATAATAATCTCTGATCTGTCATATGAGTTCGAGATTCATTATCAGTGAAAGATTTTACTTTGCCTGTAATATGCAACTAAACACATTAACTTGGGAATCTCTTCCTTGTCCAACTGAGGCAAGCAGCAAAGTGCGAGTTAATAGAAGACAAAATACCTTTTAGCAGCCACCAGCTTACATGCTTGCTTAGTTTACCATTGCAAGCCTATTGACTGATGTGTGCATCAATCAATACAGTGTTAACTGGAGAACCAAAGATCCCCCGCCTTCCACCATAGACCAGAGAATGAGGTGATAGAAAATACTTCAGCATGGGCTTATTTTCTCTGCAGGTTTTTAAGACAGGCTAAAGCCACCATGGTACCCATCCCCAATTACTGGCTTGGGCGGATGAGTGAGTCCAGCAGTGTCTGGGGGGGCACCTTTTTTGCTTCCCCTGTTTTAATACACGGACTGATGTTTTTTCTGCAAAATCTGGAGGATTCAATCAAAAACTTTGACTTCACACACACACGCACACACACACACCACCCCAAAGGTGCACTTCTCCATTGTCTTCCAAGACCGACGGATGCCATCAACAAAAATCAATCATCAAAAACAATGGGGTTCCAGAGATGAAGGGACAACCTTTCAGTGCAAACTGAACAGTACATTGCAGATTTGGGTGTTGTTTACAGTATTGTACAATATTCCCACAGGAGAAGAGGGACTGTGGATTCTATTAGATCTCCATGTCCTAGAATTGTTGTTAGAAAGAAAGAAAATGGTGTGTGGAGAGAGCTTGGTTTTAGGTTATGAACCGTTATTGACACTCTGGGAGGAGCTGGGTTAAGATGTAATCCTTGCAGCATTTCCGCAAATAAAACGATCCTCCTCATTGTTTTTGCTTGGTTGGAATGTTTCCTTGAACTCTGAAGAGTCAATTCCCTTAATGTAGTATAGAGAAGAGAGTGTAGAAATTAACCTAAATTTAAAACTGATAATTCATTTCTTCATTTATGTTTGCCTTTCTGGCTCTGACAACCACTGGAATATGGCTTCCAGAAAGTTGTCCAGAAGGGAACAAAGTTATAGGGCTGAAAAAAATATGAATGACCTGAATTTTGTATCACGTGACCTGCTCTGGCCTGTACACTGGCTGGCCTGCAGGGAGACCTTTTATTTGGCCAGGACTGGGTCATGGCATACAGAAGACATCACTTAGGTCAGTGGTGCAGTTAGATAATTTAGGCTCTGAAGTTCATAATCTTATGGGGAGCCTCCTCTTTAGAGGTAAATGTACATTATATCACTTCAGAATGTGGTAGTGATTCATTTGGGGACCCTTCTACTCATTCTGCTGAATGGGCTGTGGATGTCCACCCCAAAAGCCCAGGTCTGAGGGGTTCTAGGTTCCAAATCTGCTACAGAATTTGGTTTTGACATAAGCTACAGACAGCAACATATTGGCGCTATCAGACCTCTCACTATAACTGGCACAATAAGAGTCTCCTTTCACTTCAGTGGCTCAATCCCAGAGATTTCATTTCCTGTTGTAACTCCAAAAGTAAAATAAAAGAAAGAGTATCAGCATCAAGATATTCTTGATGCTCTGACTGCTTTGAGCTCAAGGAAGTAATTAGCAAACAGTGACATCTTAATAGGTGTGATTAAAAAGGAACACATTATTTCATTAGCAAAGAGGGTTTTTTATTTAAAAAATGTACTCAAAGGCTCGCTAAATTTTCAGCTTAATTACTACGGAGTGTAGAAAATAAGTAATCCAATAATCAAGAAAAAAAAAGATAAAAAGGATGTTATATATCCTTTCGAACAGTATAATTTAATCGTGTTCTGTTTGAATTTTTCTTTACACCCAAACTGGCTCAAAGCAAAGACTTTGAACTTAACCCCACTAAGATTTTTCTTCTCGTTGAGTCTACCCCACCTCTTTATTTTGACCAAGTACAAAATCAAAGCCTGAAAAAAATCGGTTTTCATGCCTCAGGTTTAGGACACCAAACAGCATGGATCATAGATTGATGCATAAGCATACTGCATCAGAATGCAAATTAATGAGTCACACTCTAGCACAGCTGAGCTGCCTTATACTTACCTCAAAGAAAAAGGATAAGAGGGCTATCAACTGCTGAGTCATCTTATATAACAGAATCAGGGATGGATCAGAACTTCTCTCTCTGGAAATGAGGTCATGGGGTGCGGAAGGATTTCAATGTTTTATTGCCCTGGGAAGAGGAGGAGAGGCTGGCAAGAGTCAGGGCTAGGAAGGCAGAGGAAACTGGAAACGAGATTTCTGTAAGAACTTCTGCATTAGGCAAAAACTCAGTGGGGATTCTGCAAAACTAGCCTCTAGCTTTCCAGAGCATTCCCACATTAACAGATGCTTTGAATTGTCTCACTGGGAACCTGTTTGAAATGCAAATCTAACAAGTCTCTCTTCACATGCATCTATTGCTTTTTGATTGAAAGTGTTTATTGGGGAGGGAGGAGATTTGATGCTGAAAGGAGATGACACAAGTCCACCTAAGGCAAGGCTTCAATTCCCATCTTCAGTCTGAATTATGAAACATCACACTCAACTACCCCAGACTGAAGTAGTTGACTAATTTTTAATTACCTGACCTCTGTCGCTAATGACAGTGGCAGACTTTGGTCTTTAACATTTTAGCGGTGCCCAGTGCGAGGTGTGCTCCCGCCTCTTGCTTTCCGTTCTGCTCAATCCACTATAATTGTGAAGCCCTGCTGCAACCCCTCGTGTCAGTGCCCAGTGCATCAAAACTGGTTGCACTCCCCGCAATTCGCTTCTGTTAATGATTCAGGGGACTGTAGACTAGACTACTGTAAAATATAGTCTATATAGGGCTGCCTAAGAAGATAGAATGAGGTGGCTGTAGCACAGTGTTGGGGTACATGCTTTGCATTAAACAGGACTACAGTTCAATCCCAGCCCTCTTTTTCTTGCTTTGACACCATGAAGCTGCTTGGAGAAGTTGGAGAAGTTTCACAGCAGACATGTCTTTTTCTGTGGCATTGTACATAACAAAGGCCCATAATACATACATAGAAAAAAAATGGCTATCTCCATCAGCACAGCATAGGGAAAAGCCATCTTTTTGTTTGTACAAACACCTTTTATTGCACAGAAATGGCATGCAATCTCTTCTTTTTTAAATCAGCTTTGGGTTTGTTTCACCCAGCACAGGTGCCACCCTCAATACTGTTCATGCTTCCTTACCTGGAGATGCCAGGGATTGAACCTGTGACCTTTTGAATGGAAAGCACATGTTCTTCCCAACACATGTTATTCTCAACTCTGCCAGCAGCCTCCTTTGACATCAGCTAGGGATTAGAGAAATGTACTTGAATCTTAGAGCATTCCTCTAAGAATCATAGAGCATTCCTCTACCCACTGGAGAGCCAAATTCTCAGGGGAGACTAAATAAATGCATGTACAGATGCCTAAATAAATGCATGAATAGATGTTGATATGGGTGCCAGATTGCCCTAAATTCATGGTCCAGTTGGTGCCAGAATCTGAGGTGTTAAGACTTGGGTGCAAAACCCATGAGTATTAAGACAGTCTTGTGTGTCTTAAGCTGTGTGATGGACACTTCTAAATCCCTTGGAATCAGCAAGCATCAAAAGCTAATCAAGACCAATGTGCATCAAGTTGTGTGCTAGACAATTATAATCTTTTAGTTAAGATACCTCACATGTGTGAGGTGATAGTAGCTTGTGGGGATGAGCCATTAAGACAACAAAAAGGATCAAAAGGGACCCTTCATCAAAATATAAAGGAGAGTTGATACTATGAGCCCCTCCTTCATAGGCTCAGGTTTTATACATTTGTAAATAAACCATATTTAATAAAGATATGAAAGCCTCCTCTGTGCCTCATTCCTGAAGGGAAGCACGGACCCTGGGTAAGCATGCCCGGAACCCCTGGAATCTTGCACCACTCAGAGACTGGGGCAGCGTGTAACAATATGCAAAAATGGGGGGGGGGAACGGGACTTTTTATCCATTATTAATTGATTTGTCACATAAGCCCAACTCTTGTAAGGATCAAAACCAAAATTCTGACAACATTTGAAAACTTACCCTTCCTCCCCGCTCCTGGTTAATAATATATTCCCAATCTGTTGCTCATTAAGGTGAACAGCTGTGGATTTATTACTATTTTCCCCACTGTGCAGACAGATCTGCCTACAAACTTCATACATACATATCTAAATAATAACTCCATTATAGGTTTGGTTCATGGAGGGCCACATAATTCATTACCTGTTCAGGGTACTTCTTTTCAACATTCCATGAAGACTACCAAGGTAGTAATAAATAAATGAAGAAAATAAATGAATGCTACATTATGAAGCCAAAGTGAGAAGAGATCTCATGGGAATACTAAAAGTTAATTTATTTGGCCCAGCATATTTCAAGTCATATCAGAGAAGAAAATCCCTAATGGACCAGGTTAAAGGTCTATCATCTAGCACAGTATCCTGTAAGAACAGTGTCCAACCAGAACCTATGGAAAGGTTATAAACTGAACAAGAATACTATAACCTTCTCTCGTGCTTGTTCCCCAGCAACTGGCATCCTTGGTGCAGTTGTTACTGCAGGTAATATATGTCCATCATCATGACTATTAGCTTTATACTCTAGAAGTTTGTCTAACGCCCCCCCCCTTTACAGGTGCCTAAATTGCTGGCTGTCTCTTGTTGTACTGAATTCTATATTCAATCATGTGTTGCATGGAAAAAGGGACTTCTTTGTTCTGTATCTCATACCAGACAGCTTCACTGGAAGACTTCATTGGAAGATTCCTGGTTTTGAGAGTGGTCAGGAATAATGTAGAGCACAATGTTGGTGGCCCCAGCTCCATCATGTCTCTTCCTTACTCACTTTCCCCCTAAATTAAAAAGCTCAAAATGTTGTAACTAGTAACTCCAGCTCCTGATAACTATTTTTTGTTGCACTTTTTCAACACCTTCCCCACATCTGCAATATCTGTTTATAAGATGTTGCAGCTACAGTACCGGTAATGTAAGTCCCCTTTAGGGGCAACTGGTTAAAGTATTAGCATATACTGCTTTACCACCTTATTTATTCTGAGATTACAGTATACTTGATATTAATGTACCAGATCAATTTTCTCCTGAAGAAGGTCACTATTATGTTATACATGCCCTTAAAAATATGGGGAGGTGGGACTGTGCAAGAGAGACAATTTCAAGGGTATGGATGAGAGATCCCTGTATAAAAAACAACCATTTACAATGGGCTCACTAAAGCTTTTAGTCCCATTTGGAAATTTGACTGTTATGGGTACCACCTCTTCTGATCACTTGTACCTGTGAGTACTGTGATGGTGGTCCCTTTTATCCAACGATACAACTGAACTGAATCAAAACTCCAAGCCAACCAGGAAAGAGAATAAAGCCCCATAGAGAAGTAAAATATACCATATACAGAGCTAAAGTGATCCTTGTGCCATGAAGGCAACACCAGCACCTCTGCAATTAATCTACATATAATGGTAGGTAGCTACACCTCCCTTTTACGGCATGCTTCTTTTTCCCAGGTCTTACCCCAGTCTCTTCTGTTACTTCTACTGCATCCTTTGCCTGGGAAGGTGGAAGTTGCCAGTCCTCCTTCTACCAATCATTCACATATACTGCATACATTCTGTTTTGATGCTTTCCAGACTCTCCACCAAGCATCCCTTTTAATACTGTCCTGTAATGGGCTTTATCAGACTCCAAAGTATGAATGAGCAAATTCATCAATTTCAGGTTCTATTTCTCACCCCTCCACCCCAACTTAAATTCAGTTCTCCAGGTTTTTATATCAGTTTGCATTTTAATAAGTCCTTGTGAAACTTCATTAGCATTGTAGTGCAAATATCTCCTATCATTCATGTACATATTCGTATGTGATTTTTAAAAATATATACTTTTTTCCAAAGCAATTTTCCCCAATATAATGCTTTGTTTACATGTTATTTTCACTAATATGTGAATTTTTATTCACAATATGAGGATACATTACTAAGTTGGAGAACTGCACTGCTAAATTTGGAGGTATGTGACGACTGTACTTTGGTTCACACATTGTTTTGGAAATTTCATAGATTCCCCCTTAAATTGAGAACCAAATCTAATTTTCCCCCAATCCCTACTCCATAACAGGTAGAAATACTCAAGCCCTTGATGTTAGTCTCTTTCCGCCAATCACCCCTTCCAGCAAAAATTTCAGTACTCCCAAGAGAGAGTTCAACATGGTATATTTAAGATCCTGCAATCCACAAAGCCAGGGGCATTTTTTTTCATGGCAGCATACCTGACTAATTCACACATTTGACTTGGCAGCAACATGCCCCCTTGCCAGACAGAAACGGCTTCCAGAAAAGCCCCTGGGACACTCCTTTTCTGCTTCAGTGGAAATATTTGTGCATTACTGCAGATAAAACAAGGCGAGATGTCCACAGAAGCAGCATTAATACACAACAATTAGTATTATGTTAAACCAAGAGGCAGAATAGGAAAATACTTTTTTTGCAAAGAGATACGTGGGGTGTGTGTGTGTGTGTATCTGCATTAGACATATACTGATATTTCATAGCAATATAAATAGTGCTATAATAGTGTAACTATTTCTGTGCTCTATCTGCTTTTGTAGAGACTTTTAAATATTTTTAATATTTTGAATTTTGGAGGTTTTTAACGTTTGCATTGTTTAAGTGGTGGTTATTCTCATGCCTGGTTTAGTGGAGACTTCTTTCTCCTGAAAAGTTGTTTATAAATTCATTAAGACAGGTAAGAAAATAAATTTCTATCTCAGCAATGTATCGTGATTAGATTGTACTGAAAATATTTTTAAATAACTTTTTCAGCTTGGAAAAGCTCAGGGGGTAAGGAAAAAAGAAACATCCTCCTTTTATTTTATTTTCTTTCTGCCACCACCGGTTTTGTGATTTTGTTGCTGATCATGTCCCCGAATGCCGTTTTTTTTTGTGGGGAGGAAAACAACACACACACTCCAGAGTGAGAGCAGGAAAAGCTGCCCTTACTTTGAACTGGCTTCAGCCTTTAGCCCATGAAGACATAAAAAGCCAAATCAGAGTAAGGGAAATGCTTCCTGCCTTCAGCATGGAATTGTGTGGGTAAAATCCTTGCTGTCCAGCAGATACTGTTAGAAAGTTTGTCTCATAATTTGCCCCTCTTTGTACTCCATCCACTGAGATCTCCATCCCCCATGCCAAAATAGCTCCAACTTCAAACCTGCAAAATAAATCATGATATTGTTGGAAGGTGGATTTCAGCTCAACATAAATCCTAATGCAGGCGCCGCCTGCATGTGCTTCATGTGCCTGTATTCTGTTGCCCACTTGCCATGTGTGACTGACATGTTCCGTGGATTGTATGCAGCTAAACAGGCAACTCAATCAATTCAGAACCCAAGCATGGGCAATCCTGTTGCTGTAGGTTAGACCATTATTTTTCTTTTTCGATTTGCTGCTAGCAGATTACAAAAAGCACTATTTCATTTTTATTTATTTTTAAAAGCACAGTCAGAAAGGATTCCAATCTGGGCTACAAAGGGGGAAATGCAGCTGGGATGCCACTTAATGAGTGAAACTGCCATATTTACAGAATATTCCATGTTTTTGTTGTGGAAATGTTTTGTAAGTGGGAGCACTAAGGCTTCAAGCAGAATATGCATAAATACAATCAAGCCCAATTATTTATGGATTCAGTTAAGATGTATAAACACCTCCATCGTAATCCAAGTCTGTCTGTCCTTGGAGCCTTTTCTGCAAATGAATATTTACATGATTCAATAAAGGGAAACAACACAAAACAATACTTTCCCCCAGAAAATACAGTGTGTGGACTCAAGCAGGCTATTGTGAAGATCACAGGGGGAAATGAAAACAGGAATGTGTTATAAACACAGCTTGATATTAGGATTAGTCTTGCTATAATGGAGTGTAAGACATCCGTTTCCAAAGAGGGCAACGTCATAGGCAGACATAAAAAGGATAGGCTGGAACAAGATTTTCTTCTGATGTAGAAGAGCTAACGCAGATGAGCATAAGCTTCCTTTATCTTTTCTTTATGTCTGTAGTGATTTTAACAAGTGGCAACTCTGAACAAAATGTTGCCGTTTATCCCCACCTCCTAGGAGAAGTGGTTCTGCTTAGGATTTCTACCAGTCAACCAGGAAGCTGTAAGAAGCTGTAAGAAGCTACAGGGCACTGCACTCCTCTCATTTTCTGTTTTAATTTCTCAACTGTTAGTCAACCACCCATGGCTACTGAGGATGGCCTGGCTTCAGTGGGTCACATTCTCACCATGTTGTATTCAAACAAATTATAATCAGAATAGACCCATTGAAATTACACCCTGCCCACTGATTTTAATGGATCTGCTCTGAGTAGCCTGCATTCTATTGTTTGTTATTGTTTTGCCATAGTTGCTTTTCAAGTTTTTGTACCACTCCGTGCTCCATGTTACTTACCCCCTCATTTCCAAGTGGCCCCATTTTGACTACAATGCTCTCAGCGTTCAATACTTCCATTTGCTATTAGAAGGAATCATTATTTTTAAAAAGTATTTTCAAAAGATGGGGGGAGCCATATGTGATGTAGCTATTGCTGGGTGGTTTACAACCGATCTGCCTGGCGAGGGACTCGGAGAGGATCAAATGTCTGATACACAAATAAAATAGAGCTGAGGGCACCTTATTGCAGTCGTGGTGGTTCCTGGCACATCTGAAATGTTTCCTCGGGGGGGGGGGGCTACTGTGATTCCCCCCCTCCTTTTTAGGGAGCATATGCAGTTTTTATTGCCAGTTCCTTCTGTCTCTTGTCCCTGATCCACTAATGCTTTGGTGCTATCCCCTGCCTCCCCCAATTGTTAGGGCTTCTTTTCAATCAGGGATCATGAAGTATATGTGATGTCATCACGCTGATACACCTATATATATATATAAATGTTCCCACTGCGGATAAGACGGCCTTTCACCATAACTGCTGAACTGAACTGCATCAAATTAGGACAAAGCGTACCTTGCCCATCAGGAGGGATCTGGCATAAAATCCCCCCCCCAAAAGCACACCTTTCATACCTAAAATAATGATTAAACACATAAAAGTGGTGTGCAAATTAGACGTCACGAGCAGAAGCTCTGAAGACTCCAGCAGCATCCAATAGAAAGGCAGATTGTGCACTGTCAGCAGCAAAAGCTCTGAAGGGCGGCGCCAAATAATGCTGTCATCAACCGAGCAACTGAAACCACCAAGGCGGCCATTACCAGACAACCCACAGAGTCAGGCCGGGGCCAAGGAATGGAGATACAGGGCGGAAGCCTCGGCTTGCATTTAAATACTAGCCCAAGCCAAGGCCGACAGACTAGGCCTCGCCTCTACTTTAAAGCCTACAAGCTAGGCCTCGGCTCTCCTTTACAGCCCACAGACTAGGCCTCAGCTCTAATTTACAGCCTACAGACTAGGCCTCAACTCTACTTCACAGACTAGGCCTCAACTCTACTTTACAGCCTACAGACTAGGCCTTGGCTCCATTATATAGACTAGGCCTCAGCTCTACAGCCCTTCAAATACTATCAGCTATGACCCTGAGTCAGGCACAGCAACCCGTCATGGATCATCACAGGGTGGGGGCAGCCACAGGGATAACCCACAGCAACGTGTGGGAGGGTCAACTAGTGTCTAATAAGATAGCACTGAAGTATAGTGTGTCCAATACTTCCTGGTTATCATGTGGGTGATTCTAGGCACTCGAGAAAGTAGAAGATAGCAAAGCCACTGCAGGGTAGTAATTCTTAAAACTGGTTATGCCCATACCGACTTCCAATGCTGGTGAAAAAGTTCAACAAAAACTATCTCCTTTTATGCATGCATAGTGGGTTTTTTATTTTTTTTGGGGGGGGGGGAGTCCATTAAGGTTTCCTTACAATTTACTTTTTGCTAGTTCTTGCTAGTTCTGCATACGGAAGGAAAATTTCTCCTGGGGGAAAACTCACAGTTCTCCCAACTAATCTGAAATGATGCTGCCCATTAACAGCTCACATAGAGCTTCTGCAACTCTGGTTTAGGTATACATTTTACAAAACCAGAGATATTTTGAAATGATGGCACTTTTCTGCAACTGATAATGTTGTTGCTGAAAAAGTTTGAAGTCTATATACACACAACAGCAGCAACATCCAAAAATAAAAATTACTTTTTTGAGAGAGACCACAAAGAGGTTTTGAAGAGCTCAGATGTTTTCAGTAAACACCAGGACTGGCGCAAGACATTTTGCTGCCTGAAACTCAGAATAAAAGGACAGACGAAATAAAACACTCCCAAAGAAGGCAGTAATGACCACCAATTTGTCATGAGACAAAGGTTCTTGAGAACAGAAGCAGTAAGGCAAGGCCCACAAGGCCTACACAATCATTCAAGCCTGCTAGCTGTAGACTGGAAAGAGAGGTTGCTAAACTGCAGTTTATCACCAAACTTGGAGCCACAGAGAAACCTGGTCTAAACAAAGACATTGGATTCTTATCTCATATATACTCATTAAAGCTATCTTTAACCATTGCACCCATTGCTTTTCCTGTGGGACCAATTTGCAGTCGTAAACAGCCGTAAATTCTTCCTGCAAGACCAAATGAGGTCATAAACAGTCCGGCCCCTCCCCACCCTCTCACTATATGTGGGGATCTGGTGACTTCTGAAGCCAGAGCCAACTGTGCTACCAGGCTGGCTCCAGGCTGCTGAGGCTGCCACTGCCATGTTTTCCGGGGACAGATCACAAATCTGGGGACATTCTGGAGACGGAATTTGTCCGGGGACAGATTTGCAAATCAGGGGACTGTCTCCAGGAACCGGGGATGTCTGGCAACCCTAGATTAGATAGGTCACTGGGATCCTATATTCCACTTCTGGAATATTCCACGTCAATGTCACGAGAGCAGGCTAGCTTATGGGGCTCAGGGCAGGGTGCATGGAATGGAACACAGAGTTCCTGTCCTCATGTCCTGTTTGAGGCATTTCTATAGGCAGCTGGTTGGCTACTTTGAGAACAAGATGCTGTACTAGATTGGCCTTTGACTTGACTCAGCAAGGCTCTTCTTCAGCATTTAATGCCCTGCAGCACCTCCCCACCCATCAGTGCTTAGTACCCTCTTTAACAAAAGGTGCAATGCAACAATAGCAGTGTCAGCACTGTGTACCATGCAACCAGAGCAACAAATGCCCATTTTAAGGTATGCTTTGGGATAGTTTGCCTGCCTGCCCAAGGGATAAAAAAAAGCCCTGGTTGAACCATTCTGGAAAGGTAGGATGTCATTGTTCTCTGCACCAATGTGGGACTGGTAGGGCAATATGCAGGGAGCTTAACTGTAGGTTGAGTCAGAGCCAATGATAGGCAAAGCCAGCTAATCTTCCTCCCCTGTTAGTTTCAGTGGTACATTTTTAGAACTAAGGAGGAGGGAACTGACAGCCAATGCTACCCTTTGGACAGGTTGTAAGTAAGAAGGCAGGAAGGTGGAGGGTGGCTTAAGATAGAATGCTAATGGATGAGCCTCCACTTCCTTATTGTAACTAGTAAGAAACAGAAATGAGCTCAAAGAGAAAGACAGAAAACAGAGTAAAAAAATTATCTGTTCAAAACATTATATATTGCTTGATGCCCTTGTAATGTTTGAAATATAAAAGAGGCATGTTAGGATTTGATCTCAGGCAATGTTTTTCAAATCAACTGTATATGTAAAGAAACTGGTCACCAGAGATATTTAATAGTTTTGTTAATTCAGTTTGTTTATTACAAGTTCTCAGCTGTGCTGCATATTAATGGTGTTTTCCGCAAGACACTATAATGAACCAAATCCTCAGATGCTTAGCAAATAATTAATAAGCCACAATGTGGAGAAATGTGTTCACTGCAGCATTGTCTGAAAATATATCTGATGCTACATAAACAACTCCAAATGCAGGGAAAATGGCAGAGGGCTCTCCAGGGTAAAGGTAGCCAACATGTAGTCCAGATGGTGTGGACTACAACTGCCAATAGTCCCTCATCAGAATGGCCAATGGTTAGGGATGATGGGAGTTGGAGTCCAGCATGCCTGGATGACACCACATTGGCTACACTGGTGTAGGCAATGAAGCACAGAAAGGCAAAGCACAGGACTGCACCTGCATACAGGAAGTATTTTGCCTGTCCTAAGAAGGAAACCAGCACAAAAGAGATGGTCTTTGTTTTTTAGGACCAGGAACAGGTAGACCGGTCATAGCTTAAGACATTGGCAGGATTATTGTAAAAACCTGCAGTTTTGAAAACATATATGAGGTACACATGAGGAATATATGAGGAAACGGCATTTCCGTGTGCTGCTCTGGTTTGCCAGAAGCAACTTTGTCATGCTGACCACATGACCCGGAAGCTGTCAGCGGACAAACGTCGGCTCCCTCGGCCTATAGAACGAGATGAGCGCCGCAACCCCAGAGTCGGACACGACTGGACCTGATGGTCAGGGGCCCCTTTACCTTTACCTATGAGGTACACATGAGAATAGATGAATAAAGTGTCAAGGAAATAAACAACTATCTGGCTTTTAGATGGGTGGGTTATAAATAATAAATTATTGTTATTATTATTAAGTTAAGATAATTTGGAGTATGCAGAAAACAACAAAAGTAAGGGTAAATAACCACAGAAAGAGGGGGAAGGGAGTCTGAATCTGAAATTTTAGAAGTGAAAATTATTTTTAAAAATTGTTTAGAAAAGGTAAACCAGTCATGTATGCAGAGGACCAATCTATATCATTTAGACCACAATGAGATTCTGCAGAAAAGGTCCAGTGACCTTATACGACTAGTTGTAGCAAAGCATGGTAACCCACAAATGAGGATGCGTGACATTCCCCTTCCTTAGATATTTTGCTAGAGACATAGAAAGATGCCTTATACAGATTAAAGGTCACTCTAGCATAGTACTGTCCACACTACTAGCAGTGGCTCTCAAGGATTCCAGACAGCAGGGTTTTAACCCCTACCTACAGATGCTGAGGATTGAACCTGAGACCTTCTGCATGCAAAGCAGGTGCTCTAGCACTCTGGCCAGTTCCCTTGGAATTGCACAGAGGAGAAACACTTCAGATTTCACTTCAGATTTTACTCTAGGCAAAATTATGATGGAGGGGGGAAAAGAACTTTTTACAACAGTCATCTGAGATACAGTTTTAGCTAGAAAAGCTCGTAAACTTCTCATTTGTGCATGGTGTTCTGTGTATGTTTCACTCCAATGAGTGAAGTATCAAAAATTATTTTGTATGTGTCAGTATAGGAGACTGGAAACACAATAGAAAGGCAAGGTTTTTCCTGAAAGCCAGTGAGAGCCAAACAACAGCAACAAAAATTAGGAGAGGCGGTCTCTATGGGATGTATGTGTGTTCGAAATCAGTCTGGTTTCTCCAGATAAAGTAATTGCTTTTGAACACTGTAAACATCTTCAATAAGCTTTGCTAGAAGTCACCACTGAATGAGGGTAAACATAGCTTCTCCAGTGATAACATCCTCACTGAATCAGAGTTTATTTTTACAGCAATGCCCTTCTGTGCCTAGCTTCCAATGAATATGCTAGTAGGCCTCAGTAGGCCAGATCAGTGGCCTGGAAAAATCTTCTCGCCGGCCCTTTCATTAAATAAATATATATAATAAGCTTTTATATATCACTTTTAACTATGCCACGTGTATTATCATATTTCAATCCTTACAGCGATGTTCCTGCAAGCTAGTCAATGCAAACACTTGGTCTGAAGCTTGAAGATTCAACATAAATCACCCAGAGATATGCTCAGCCATTAGACACCAGTACATTTGAAGTCATTCCTCTGTCTCGTGAAACTAATCCCCTCCTGTGAAAGCAGGATACTGCGTATTCATTTTTGCGAAGGGAGAACCAATCAATCAATATACTTTATTCGACCGATAGTCAGAAACAAAAAAAACATTTCTCAATTCGAAGGGAGAACTTCATTGAAACTTTCACTTAGCTCTTACTTTGATGGCATTCTAAGGTTTTGAGTGGAGCAGTGGTCTTCCTTCTACGGTTCTAGTGACTGAGGGTTTGGGTTTTTTTTCTGTAGGTTAAATGGAAGCTTTTTAAGCTAAAAAAAGGAAATCCACTCTGGGGTGGCTGAATGTGTAGTCACATCTTATTAAATGTGCTGTTCAATCTTTTATTGTTTGGGTACCACCACCACCCCCAAATGCAATGGTGAGTCAGTGCCAATATGTCTAAACTATATACTACAAACACATTAAAATGAGAAGAAGAAGAAGAAGAAGAAGAAGAAGAAGAAGAAGAAGAAGAAGAAGAAGAAGAAGAAGAAGAAGAAGAAGAAGGGGAAACTTCCTGACTGGCCACACTTCCCACAATGCCTGTGGAAGGCAGCATGATGCACTGGCCTCCTGTGGGCGTCCCAGGAGGTCCAGACTCTGAGAAGCATTAGAAATCAGTACAGTCATACCTCTTGTTGCGTTTGCTTCACGTTGCGGCTTTTCGGGTTGCGAATGTGGCAAACCTGGAAGTGTATACTTCTGGGTTTTGCCGCATGTGCAGAAGCGTTCTGCACACTTCACACAGGCTCTATCGTGCTTGCGCAGAAGTGCCGCTCTAGTTGCAGACTTTTCGGGGTGCGAACGACACCCCGGAAAGGATCGTGTCCGCAACTAGAGGTACCACTGTATTATCCTTTCTCTGACTTTTTAAAGAAAGAAGACCTCATCATTGTTTCATGGTATCTTGTACTGTGGATTCCACCACCCTAGGAAAGCCACCAGGCCACTTCTGCTGGCTTTTAGGAGACTGGGGAATCTCTTTAAAAACCATATATATATATATATATATATATATATATATATATATATATATATATATATGTGTGTGTGTGTGTGTGTGTGTGTGTGTGTGTGTGTGTGTGTGTGATTGCTGGCTAGTGAATGTAATGGGTTTTGTTATCCCAACAGTTGGGTGGTCTCATAACTGGCTTATTGGGCTTAAGTGGGTGGATTTCCTTGGAGTGTTTTTAATCATTATAAATGGATCTGACTGCATTTTGCTAGTCTGTGCAAACTGGCACGTGGATCCTCTTGAATCGAATGGCTGAACAGAAATAAAACAAACAAATAACTGAGCGACTGCCAAAGTCACTGTGTGCCTGACAAGAGAGAAAACCTGAATGAATCTATTCCCTAGCTCCATTGTGCAAGAAGAATGACTGCAGAAGGGTGTCCAGCTTGCCCGTGTGGGAGCAATGTGTTAGAAATAAAGCACCATGCTATTATTTATATCCCTTCACTGAGAGAAACCCATATAAAAATAGTGCTTTGCCAGCCAGACTGGTGTAGTTGACAGGTATAGAGCTTCAAAATATTGCAGCAATTAGGTATCTCGGCTTAAAGCAAGCACATGCACATACTCACACAAACACGTGCCAGGTTTAAGCATTTCAAGTGATGGAGCTGCCAAGGTTTGTAGCAACTGCTGAGGCAGCAATACATTCTGAAAGTTCTGGTGCACCAAAGATAATGTTCCCCAGAGATTGTGGGTCTTCCAACAACTTAGTTCCATGAATCAAACCACAGTGCACTGGTAGACACAGGCGAACCTGACAATTTCAGTTTCTCTAAGTTTCTCATCTACAATATTTTGGTTATTCACATTCTCACATCAGTCTGCTTTTTTAAAAAAAGTCCTCATGGAAATTCATCAGCATTTTGTCACAAATTGCTTCATAGATGCATATATTTGTATGCAATTTCCTCTACTATGCACATTTTTGAAAAGCTATTTTTGCATATCGTTTTCACTAAAATGTGTAATTTTAAAATGGAAACTTTACCATAGTTTCTTTGTACACTAATATTTTGGAGTACAGAAAGCATTGCAAAATTAATAGAAGTGTGCATTTTGAAGGATGATTGCTTTTTTACTTTGCATATTATTTCGGAAAGTATGAATTAAAAAGAAAGAAAGAAGCTTAATCATTTTAATAATAATAATTTTATTATTTATACCTCAGCCTTCTGGCTGGGTTTACTGTTTCAACTGAACTGAATTTATATCCCCTTCCTACTCACTGTCAGATTAGATGCCTTGCTTGTACAAGGTATCAAATTCAGTCTTTGGAATTTCCAGGTCAAAGGATTCCAGGTACCAGGTCTCCTTGCTGGTAGTCACAATAGTCAATACTAGGTGGAACAATGTTTGGCTCAATGTGAGGCAGCTTTCATGGGTCCAGATGGGAAGTCTGATAGTCTATTAAAGTTCTGTTGAAAAGAGTACTTCATAAACCCTTATGAACTAGACTTCCTCTGTTTTCCAAGCAGCGCCTTCACCAGCAGCCCTTCCTTTGGCAAGCAAGCATTCAGAATCCTTCATGGAGCCCATTACTGTGTGTATATGTACTGGCATTGGTACATAACTAAAGCAGGGCAGCCAGCCAATGCAAGATATAGGAAGGGCAGGGGATAGAGATGAGGAATAAATTTGGCTCAGTTCACATTTAAAGGTGAACATACCAAATTTGCAATTTCCAAAACAATAAGTGAACATAGCCACCCACCCTCTGTCTTCCACCCCAGCAACCAGAGTGCATGGACACATTTCAGTCAGGCAAAAACATTCAAGGAAGGTATAAATAACATAGGGTTGGTGTGGGATGAGGACAAAGAGTATGGCTGAAGAGAGTGTGCAGCCTGCAGGGACTGGATATTTGAGTCTGAGTGTGCCCCCTGCTTCTATAAAGGTTTCTAACAAAGAAAACCCGAGTTGTTGGTTTTTTTTTTTAGTTACTCCCCCCCCCCATACACACACTAACAACCAATTAGGGCTAAGGAATAAATTTGGTGAAGTTCACATTTTAATTTGTGCCATCCCAATTCACACTGCCTGAAACAATGCACAAACCTAAACATAACCTATTTTTGAAAATTCATCCTTTTCTGAATATTGTGAGTTTTCTCCCCTCCAACCAAAGCAAAAGTATACAAGTACGTATATATGAGGGGTGAATTCTTGTGGACACTAGGTAAAACTGCTCTGAAAAATGTGTAGAAATAATGTTGCAGGAAGCGTTTTATGAAAAGAAACTGATGCAGAATTGGGGTAGCAGAGAGAGAGAGGGGGGGGGGAAACACCTGAATATGTTGATATTACCCTTGCTCCCAGGTGTCCACAGCAGCAAAGCTTCAGTGTGTTTATGTGAGCATACACACTAAAGGGTATTGACAGGATATTTCTTTACCTTCTGAACACTGGCTCAAGATAAATTAGGAATGGCTCACAGACTTCAATTGGCAGTGAAACTGGTTTGAGAAACAACACATCAAATGGCAGCATCTTAAAATAAAGTACCAAAAACATGTGCTTGTGGGATAATGTGGTGTGAACATGGGTTAGAAAACCAGCACCATAAATGCAGTGAGTGCACATTAAATAAGAGTGTGAACATGACCCGAGAGTAACTGAAATCAACAGGTTCATCTATCTGCATTACCTTGGCTCTTCCAACATAGCAGACGACTTGGGTTGGCATTCATGATGCAAAAGGAAAAACAAAACTCCCAGAATGTTCTTTTTGCTTTCTGTCTTTCTAAGAGGCAAAGATGTCTTGAATACAGACAACAGCTGATTCGCCAAAGTTCAGGTGGACCTTCCCATAGCTGGGAGCTTTTATTCTTTCCTCCAGCTGTGACAATTTGTCTAGCATATTGCCACAAAGCGATATGGTATCAGGAAATGTCAGGCAAGTACACAGCAGCTCCAAAATCCCTTTTCTTCTGTTTTCCCTTTCTCCCCCCTCTGATAAAGCGGGAAGTGGGGGAGAACACCACATACAGTTACTACAGCTGCCTTCACAGCTGTGTTTCCACGGCAACACCTAAGAATTCATACTACTAGTAAAAAAAACAAAAACAAAACCACCACTACTCAATGGGGAAATTTGTGAGATTAAGCAAGAGACGGAGGCTAAAATTGAGTTTAAAAGGCTGATAGGGAGAGATAAAAGATACAGTCACTATAGGAAGACTAACATTATGAAATCCACCCTGACTTCCCCTTTTAAAATCCGTGCATATGATTTGTGCTCAGGTGGTACTTTTCAATCGGTCACATAAATCCTTTCTTTCTTTCTTTCTTTCTTTCTTTCTTTCTTTCTTTCTTTCTTTCTTTCTTTCTTTCTTTCTCACTGGTGTTCCAAAATGCCCAACCATTGAAGCCACAGGGAACGGCTATTAGCCAGGAAATTGATAGCATGCTTTCTGCCCTCTTCGTCTCGCCTCAAAGTAATAGTCCAATCCATCCCATGTTATTTGCTTGCTTAGGCGAGTAACTAACCAATTAACAACCCAGTGCATTGTGATAAACAAATACTTCATAAACATTACATAGATTCAGAAAGCCCATTACTTCCCTTTTTAATAGTCTTCTTGCGCTTCTGTGCACAAGCTTAGAGTATTAACGTCTTCGATTTTACAAAAAAATAAAAATAAAGGAAAATAACAGAGAGGGAGAGTGGGGGAGAAAGAAAAGGGCCTCTCTTCATAGGAACTAGATTATAAGGGTACTAAATTATTCAAAAAACTATTTTCACAGCTTGCAAGCCACTGTCTCTTCCACTTTTTATAATACTGCGGATACTATCATATGCCTTTCTATTCATGGTCCTGGGTATAAATTGAAGCTCCCAGTGTGCACATACCAGAACTGTTAAAATGTTTGTATCCAACCTATTTTTCCCAGCATTAAATGGATAATACTCAAAGGTATCAGGTGGGGAAAATAAAGATTGAAAAATACATGCACACAAACATGTGCACAGCACACACCCAGCACAACCTCCGCAATGTAAGGACGAGGAACTATTATTGAGAAGTTGATTATATCTATGTTTTCATTTCTCTCCATCCCACGCTTTGTCTAATTAGTTTGGGATGGCATCCCCGAAGCAATCTTATGTGGTGGGTTAGGCTGAGATATATTGACCGACTAACTTCAAGTTACCCAGTGAGCTTCAAGGATGAGCAGGGAATTTAATCAGTCTTCCTCCTGCATGTCTGGCATCATAACAACTAAACCCTATTCACTTCATTCCATTAAGAATCTTTCTTGAGACTCTGCCCTCTCCTATAAGAGGCAACCACATACTGAGGTGGGTGTGGTGTGGGGGTGTAATTAATGGGCTGTGTGCTGCCCCCAATACACCCTGATGCCCAGATCTAGGGGTCCCCAAACAGGCCAACCCTGGGACCACCTTCCTCATCCTGGATCAATTCCCAGATTAGTTCGGGGGCACTGCTAATGTTTAATTAGGAGCTTTGTTTTTTCTTTTAAAAACTAAATCTGTGATGGGAGAATCAGATATTGCTCAAAGTTTGGTCCAGATCAGATGCACCACCGTAGCATTTAAAGGTGTGGGGGCATCAATGCTAATTTTCCTGGGAAAAGACGTGCCAGATCTCACCATGAACACCTCCCTTGTTCTCTTATAATGACAATGGCGTCCACCTGAGAAGTGCCGGAACTGAGTTCTGGTTGTAAAAAAGCCCTTGGGGGAATCATTAGGAAAAGCATACACTGAGAGAAAATGCATTTAGAAATGTGTATTTTGAGAGACAAGGCATTCAAAAATATGTATTTGCATACACCCCCCCTCAAAAGAATAATAATGTAGAAACAGAATTAAGCAATTATGAGCAGATACATTTAAACTTAGCATGAATTGGGAGCAAACTGATACCTCAATCCATTTCTGGCTCTCACACAAGAACCAAGGTAGGAGAGTTGCTAAACATTAACAAAACTGCAGTTTAAGGAAGAGGCTAGAGAGGCAACCCAAATAATATAGACACAGACCTTCATCCCATTGGCCATGCCCTTGCAACGTCACTCACCATACCACACTACTTCCTAGCATTCCTACCAAGTCAAGCATCCTCCAGCCACTATCTTTCTTAAACAAGGAAATGTGGAAAATTGAAAGTAAAAGTGGAAAAAATGAGAAGTAGAGGTAAAAGGAAAAGCAACATATTTCTCCATTCCTACCAACCACCACTGAGTAATTAGCACATTCTTGTTTGTGAATGCCTGCTTAGTAATACATACATTTAGGCAATCTTGAAATTGAGACAAAGAGTTGTCAGATCTAGGAAAATATAATATAAAATAAGATACACACACTACTCTGTTGACCCGGGGAGATTCAGGTCTTGCTAACATGTTGGTCTCCCAGAGTTAGTCACAGCACATAAAAACAAAAGAAAGAAAAAAGAAAGAAGGGGAAACACCTGCAAAATATTGTGATGTGCTACTTTGCTTGATTTAAGGTATAGTTTCCAAATACACATTTCCCAGACTGCTCTCTCCACCTCAGCACAAGAAAAAGTGAGAATTGCATTGTAAGAAACAACACAAGCTCACAAAAACAAGAGACGTGTGTGTGTGTGTGTGTGTGTGTGTGTACATGTGTATGCAATTATTAGTGGTGGTGTACAGGATTGGAAATAAAGCATGTTATTCCATTTTGACAGTTAGGTTTTCCAGCATATTTAATATTAAAGGGCATTTTGAGATACCTTCAAACATTTTCTTTCTTCGTCTATCTAGCGCTTCTGTTTCCTTTGCTCTTTCCCTATTTTTATTTTAGATAATAAAATAAATAGACTTGTCATAACTGTTCTTCATGAAACATAATGCACCTAGAAGTGTGTTGTTGTTGTTATTGTTGTTGTTGTTGTTGTTGTTGTTGTTGTTGTTGTTGTTGTTTCATATCCTGCATTGCTATTCTGCTAGTGCAGCAGACTTCTGCTTGCACACTGAAGCTTGCCCTTTTCTCCTCTCCCTTGCAGCCCCCTGCTGACCTTCAACATCTATCTGCTACAGAGTGTTGGAGAAGTAGATTGCTTTGTTCTAGAGTGCGCGGGAAGAGACAAAGGGAAAGTCCCATTGCAAAAGCTGAACTCTGTGCAAGCCATGTTGGATACCATGTTAGAGCTGTAATACAATGTTAAAGCATCTGTTTTACATGCACATTGTCCCATGTTCAATCCCTGGCACCTCAAGGTAGGATGGAGAGAGCACCCACACAGAAATCCTGGAGAACCACTGCTAATATGTAAGGGCAGTATTGAGTTGGATGGACCAATGGTCTGGCACAGTAAAAGGGAGATTCCTAAGTTCTAAGTGGGCACCATCATCATCACACCTGTGCAATTCCAAGAGAAAAAAGTACCAGCTATGGAATGGAGCAGATTGGAGTGACCTTCTTCAGGAAGCGCTCAGAGAAGGAGTTGGTGTATTTAGGCAGGAAGTGTTGTTCACATGATTCAAGACTTACAGCTGTCTCTGAGTATGAGGATGTACAGTATTTGGGGCAAGGGAACAATTGTACACAGGCATTGCCATTATTCAGTGTAAAATTGGTTGCTTCTTGCCTGCAGTGGGGAAAGAAGAAAGCGGCCACCTGTCACACCCAGGCCAGAACAGAGGGGGTGGGGCAGGTGGATCAATTGACATGGATCTATAATTTCGAGGGACCCTATCCTGAGTCCCTTTGGTAGAGTCTCTTCTGCCTTTGGTAAGGATTACCAAAACAGCACCTACATTTTCCATCTGGCCTGGGCCTGTTACCAGCTTTACATGGTCCTAGCCACAGCAGCACAGGACAAAGTTATTTCCATTATCATGGAGGTGCAGAAACAGAAGATCATGCACAGCCGGTATGGCTAAACCAGTAGAGTTTCATCTTTGGAGGAGTCTGCAATGATGTCAGTGTTGAAACTACCGGTAGGTGAAATAGGACACTGCAGGAGGGATAGTCTTCAAGCCAGCACTCGACTCTGGTGCCTTATGATCATTTTTGCCACTAGCCTTGCAGCTTCTAAGCTTCAATACAATACAATTTGATTTAGCGCTTACATGACTCCGAAGGACCAATCTAACTCCTCCCTGCTTCTGTGTCTTCGGCCTGATAACATTGTCTGGCTGGAGAAGATCCTTCCTAGTTAGATTCCTGCTCCCTCCTCCTACACGGCTCATGCTGGAACATGATCTTTGCTGATCTGGATAACAAGGAGACTTTCTCCTGCTAAGCTATGGATTAGTCTTCAAACTTCCTCCTCCTATGTCTTTGCTCTACCCTGCCCTTGACTTTACAGGAGCCAGGGCTAGCAATTGCACCTTATCTAATAATAAAGTATAATGCTCAACTCCTCTTTACTACTGGTACGTGCAAAGGGCTCAACATTCTGAGAAGAAACAACAGAAAATAGTAGCACTAAGAAATCGCTACCACTCATAGGTTTTTTTATATATATATACAAAAAATAAAAAATAAAATAGCATGCCTGAACTGATTTGCTATGAATTAAAAATGTGGAAAATGTTATGTAAGTTGCCACTGCCAATTTGTGAATTCCCCAGGAAAACAGGAAAACCCTTACGGCCTCCCACATATTTGAGATGACAGTGCACATCATACACTGCATATCAAAGATTTTCCCCCTTTTGCAATATCATTTTCTCTGTAGCAGGTAAAATGACAAACTCCATAAAATCACCTTAAAATGAGGGTGTTCGGTGATGCTAACTGCTGCATTGAGAGTTTATATTTGTCATTGATTTATAGCAGATGCATCCTTGCAGCAAACAAAAAATTGCTGTCAGTATGGTTCTAATCTTGCTTTGAAAAGCCAAACACATTTTTTGGGGGGGAGGGGAGCTTTCATTTGCAACTATAACATTCTAGTAGCCAATCTGGGCTTCCACAATAGGCCAACATCTTTTATAGCAGCAGTGTGGGACCTCAGACCCTGCCCTCTCTCTCTGTGTGTCAGGATAAAAATTAGGGGGGCAAGGGGCGGGGGCAAGGGGCGGGAGGGGAGGGGCCACAGTGGGAAGGTGGGCGGGGCTACGTTGCCTGCGCCTCCCCGGTCTTCCGAGGAGGCGGCCCCAGGCTCCCGCAAAAGCAAAAGCACAAACAAAAAGCTGAGAACTTTAACAAAAGGGGAAAAGGAACTCTCTAATGCAGACACTGTGTAGCCCCCTATATAGACAAAGGAGAATACTGTTAAATAAATGAAATGGTAAATCAGCAGGGGAATCACTCTGCAAGACGTATGCGCCTTTCTTGATTTCAGAGTTTGGTCATGCAGAATAAACCGTATGTGTGAGGCGATGTGCAACTGTGGCGGAGAATATGAATACTGCGGTCTGCCTTTCAGCTCATTGCTGACAATAATGCTGGACTTGTTGAGTTCAGGTCCACATGACACAGAGCCACTCAATTAGAAATGACAGGCCCGTCGTCCTCTCCCAGCATCACAGTCATATTCCCGGTGGGGCACCGCGCTGTGTAATGCACCCAGTTGTACGGGAGCTGAAGTTCAAACCTTTTGAAATGAATGCAAAGGCACAGATGGGTTGGAAAGATGCAAATGTACAGTTCCTCAAAACAGGTTCTTGCATCTTTTCCATAAAGCAGACCAATGATATTATAGGACTGTACTTTGCAAGTGATTTGCAAGGTTTGGAAACCAACTTGGTTGATGGGTGACATAAAAATAGGGTTGCCATATGCCGTCTTTTTCCAGGACACACCCTCTTTTTCAGGATTAAAATTTCTGTCCAGACAGATTTTTAAAATTTGGTAAAATTTTGGGTTTTGTTGTTTCCGTTTACAGTAACACAATATTTTTTTTATTTAAAAACAAAACAAAACATTTTTTAAAGTCCCCCGCAAATAAATACAGTAAATGGAGAAAAATACAAAGATTCACAAAATGTTTAGGGGTATGCGTCCCCCTGCATCCCCCCAGAGAAAAAGCATTCTCTCTCTCTCTCTCTCTCTCTCTCTCTCTCTCTCTCTCTCTCTCTCTCTCTCTCTCTCTCTCTCTGTGTGTGTGTGTGTGTGTGTATGTACAGTGGTACTTTGGGTTACAGACGCTTCAGGTTACAGACACTTCAGGTTACAGACTCTGGTAACCCAGAAATAGTACATTGGGTTAAGAACTTTGCTTCAGGATGAGAACAGAAATTGTGTGGTAGTCCCATTAGCTTTAGCTAAAGTGGTACCTCAGGTTAAGAACAGATCTCCAAAACAAATTAAGTTCTTAACCCGAGGTACTACTATATATATATATATATATATATATATATATATATATATATATATATGTGATACCAGTTGATCTGCACTCGCAGTCTGCCATTGATTCTGGCAATGAACATGATCCCACCAGGCAGTTTTCATAGGCAGGCTCACTCTCACTCTCTCTTGCTCTCATTAATTACTGCTCACTCAAAACCTTACGCTGTTTCATTAAGGTGAACAAATTGGAGGAATTAAATAAACAATCCATGTCAGCTTTCCATCGCACTCCCTGTGATCTTACTCTGCTGCTCTCAGAATGCCAAAAGCTAAAAGGGGGGCTCTTCTCTTTCCTCCTCATTATTCCTGTCCTAATGTTTCCCATGTTTGAGTCTCTCTCTTTGTGGCAATGGCTGGCAGTCTCAAATTAACTCTTCAGCGCAGTGCTGGAAATATGGGACATGCCAAATGCAACTACATCTCACTCCCCCAGGGCACTTAGAGCAGTGCATTATGTGCATGAGCACAAACTTCCATGGACCCCAGCAGAGCACAAACAAGCAGGGGCACAAGAATGGGTGGTAAGAAATATTCATGGTTCCTATGGTTTTGTAAATAGGTCTGTGGTTCAGAGGTAAAGTGCTTGCTGTGTGTGACATGCTTAATCTTTGACACCTCCAGGCAGGGCTGGGAGAGAACCCAAGTCATGGAGAGCTGCTGCTGGTCAGCATATACATCACTGAGCTCAATGGACCAAAGGCAGCTTTCTATGTTCCTGTGTGGTGAGAGGGCATTGCCTAGAAAGGCCCGTGTGGTTGCACATGTAAAAATGTAATGGAGTAAGGGTGGCAGCTCAGTGGTAGAAGAACTGCTCTGCATGAAAAAGTTTCAGGGTTCAATCTTCTCCACACCCAAGAGCATCTCCAGGTGGGGCTGGGAATGTCCCCCAGGAGAGCCACTGCCATTCACTGTAAAAAAAAAAATATTGAGCTAGATGGGACACTGGTCTGACTTAGTGTAAGGCAGATTTCCATCCCCTACTCCAGAGGCGGATGGCAAGCATGGCTCCAATTGACATGCTTGGACCCCTCCAGCTTAAAACACAGCTCTTGTTACAGCTTTAGTTCTGGGCCAAAACCTCCTGACTTTGAGAACATGCACTACTGGTCTGGTATCTGGAATCACTGGTGATGTCCAGGACCCTGTAGACAGCTCAGATTGCCCATTCCCTTTCTGTTCCAAACAAACAAACAAACTGCTTAATCAAAGCAAAAAAAAAAAAAAACCTACATGGTTTTCCAGAAACGATATAAACAATATAAACAACTTCTAAGAAGAACACCGATAAAACAGATCTTCCGGAAGTAGACATTGTAATGTTTATCAAATACAATTGAAATTGAAAGTTTTAAAGGTATGTGTGTAGAATAAAGTACATGTACATGGGTTGGCTTGCCTAAACAAAAATGGTTTTTAACAGGCATCAGAAGCAGTGAAGGCAGGGAGTTCCAAAGAGTAGGTATTGCCTAAAGGCTTGAATTCTTGTAAGAGTAGGACAGACATTATGTGCCAGTTGTACAGATTGAAGCAGTCAAGCAGACATGTATAGGGTAAGGCAATCCTTCAAGCAAACTTGCCCCTAAACCTTTAAGGCCTTTATATACTACTAACAACATTTTGAATTTAGCCCAGTAACAGAATGGCAGCCAGAGTAGATCTCTGAGCAGGGGTGTCATATGCTGACAGGGTCTCACTTCTACCACCAATTCTGCTTTCATTGCAATATCCAGACCAAGCATAAATGAAGCCATGCAGAGGGTGCATTGCAGTAATCCAAACTTGGCATCACATAATACCTGAACCACAGCTTGGAGCAGGAATTTTTTTTGGGGGGGAGCAGGGGGAGGTTAATGCTGGAATCCTCTTACACACTTACCTGGGTGTTAGTATCACAGAACTCAAGGGGACTTACTTCTGAGTAGTCATTGATAGGTTCTCTAACGGGATCAATGGGGGATGGCAACAAACATTTAAGAGGGAAAGAGAGAATGCATATTTACATGACCAGAGAGGGTAGCTCTAGATCATGGGTCAGCAAACTTTTTCAGGAGGGGGCCGGTCCACTGTCTCTCAGACCTGTGTGTGTGTGTGTGTGTGTGTGTGGACTGTATTTTTTTTTAAAAAAAGAATGAATTCCTATGCTCCACAAATAACCCAGAGATGCATTTTAAATAAAAGGACACATTCTACTCATGTAAAAACATCAGGCAGGCCCCACAAATAACCCAGGGATGCATTTAAAATAAAAGGACACATTCTGCTCATGTAAAAACATGCTAATTCCCGGACCGTCCACGGGTCGGATTTAGAAGGCGGTTGGGCCGCATCCGGGCCCCGGGCATTAGTTTGGGAACCCCTGCTCTAGATAAACTAAAATATTGTTATATCACTTCCTTTCCCAATCAAAAGTTCTTTGTCTCAGTCCTCATAAAAAACATGAACAGTTCTTTTTTTAAAATGTCCATTAGTAATTCATTACATAACACATAAATCCAACCTTCTACAGTCAATGCCAGCAATTAAGTTTTCCTTTCTCGCAAAAGGAATTGAGAAGCTGAGCCCTTGCGTTTTCATGTCTCTGTTTGGTGCAAATTGACTTCTTGGGCTTAGATTGGCTTCACCTATTCTCTTTACTGCTGACTGTACCAATTTACAACAGCTCCATTCTCACGCCAGCTCCTATCCTTTTGTTGAAGAAAAGCCAGGCTGCTGAAAGAATGACATTATCTCATAGCTTTCCCTTCTAAGAAAGGATACGGATGCCCCCAATGTATCTAAATACATTCCAATTGATGCCATTTGGAAGAAGCACAAATAAATTGCAAAGCTGTAGGATTTGCAATCTCTCTCCCCCCCCTGCACCACCACTCTGTAGCAAGTCTCTCTCCCCCCCCCCCCCGCCACCCACCACCGCCCCATAAGCCATTCCCTTCACCAGTTTTTCTCCTTCAGTTCTCTATCTACTTTGTCTGAAATGGACCTATCAGCTATTATAATGCTGACTGGCAGTGATGAAGCTGCCAAAATGTGACAACCTTATCTGCAGTACAGCCTGCAAATTGCCAGCCATTGATCCAAGAGCATGGACCATCTGATCAGTACAAGACAAGATGGATTTCAGAGGAAGGGAGGAAAAGACAAAGAAAGACAGAAAATTTTTGAATTGCATCTACTGAAAATTGTGTCTAGCAGTTCCTCACCCCCAAACAACACACAGTCAGGCAGCAGTCCCATTGTCAGTAACACTGAAATACTAGTGGAATCAAGAAATAATGCTACGGTAGAGCACAATATTCTGATAAGAAGCTACTTTGGGGTGGGGGGATTTGCTTCCATTTTAAATCAAACCTTCCCAAATTAGTGCTTCAAAAAACCACATGTGAAATTAAACACACCTACCCTTCGAAAATCGCACTTCTCAATATTTTGCCATGCAGCTTTCCAGCTGAAAAAGTGTACAAAAGTGTACATATTTTAAAGAAAATAGCATACAAAAATGAATTACAGTAGGGGAAATTGCTTGCAAAAATGTGTATTTTGGGAGATATGTGCACAAAAATGCAGATGAATTTGCAGAGGACTTAGATTTTTTTTATTAAAACAAACAAACAGGCGATGTGTAAGTGTTGCAAACTGATTCTTTGAAAAATTAAAAGCTAAGAGAAACCACAATTGACATGGGCCCTGCCTTGATGATCAGTGCTTCTTGTGGTTAGCATGTGATTAACCACAATATCCTCCTGGACCAGCTATGCAGAATGGGAATTGGGGGCACTATGTTACATTGCTTCTGGTCCTACGTATGGGACATAGTCCAGAGGGTAGCACTATAAAATTGCCTCCCCTCCCCCGGTGGTTCCACTGTGGTCACTATGGGTACAGGCCACTAGTCTATCCCCACTGCTACTTAATATCTATATAAAGCCACTTGGAGTGGTCATTAGGACTTTGGACTTATTTCTCCATGGCATCTGAATCAGGAGAGCAGTCTCTGGACTGGTGCTTGGATATAGTGGTGGCATGGACTGGGGCAGGGAATAAACTAAGCTAGAATTCTGGCGAGATGGAAGTGCTGTGGGTGTGGCACATTGTACATGGAGTGACACATAAAGGGATTGCCCCGAACACATGACAAGAGCTTTAGTGAAGAAGCAGTACTTTGGCACACTGAGGATGGGGGAGTAGTCTGCTTTTGCTAATGGTGTCAGACCCACCACCAGCTCTCTCTGATAAAACCTGATGGATTTCCTTCAGCTTCAGGCAGGATGGGGTTGATGTAAATAGCTTGGGGTTGCAACATCTCCGCGAGAGACAGAAACATAACACTTCTCATTACGTAAGGAAGGAAAAGATGTGAAATATGCTTTATGGCAGATGAACACCTTGGAGGGGGGAAAAACCTTGTCGCACATTATAATGCTTCTCTCTCCCTGCTCCTTTACCTTCACCGAACTCAAATGGAAGAGGGAGATAAATCAAAGGAGACATAGGAGTCTACTTGCAACTAGCTGTTTGGTAATGTTAAAAGAACATTATTTGAGTCATGCAGTGCTATACAGAACATCAGCCAAACATACTTGCTTTTATTCCACAAGGTCAGAGCAGAACAAGATTTGTGGCTTCTATTCTATGCACACTTACTTGAAAGTAAGCTCCAGTGAGCCCATTGGGGTTTTCTGTACATGCATGGGGAGGGTTGCATGTCTGTTTTTAAGAGGACAAATTTGGCATTGTTGTAGAACTGCTCCCTCACTTGTGCTAGTCCTTTCCACTTTCTATCTAAAACTATAGGTGTGTGTGTGTGTGTGTGTGTGTGCGCGCGCGTGACATGTAGAGATGGAAAGAGTCGCCTGGTTTGCTTCTCATACCAATCCTGCCACGGGCCTCTTGCCTTTACCAGCAGCTGGCACAATTTGCAACTCCAAATGCAAGAGTTGGAGGAGAAGCTGGTGGGGGGCTGGAAGGTAGGCTCTCAGGAATGGAGGGGAGAGGTTCTCCGCTTGTAATTCTAGATGTTACAAAGGAGATCTGGACCATAAAGAAGGCTGACCGCCGAAGAATTGATGCTTTTGAATTATGGTGAGTCTTGAGAGTCCCATGGACTGCAAGAAGATCAAACCTATCAATTCTGAAGGAAATCAGCCCTGAGAGCTCACTGGAAGGACAGACCCTGAAGCTGAGGCTCTAATACTTTGGCCACCTCATGAGAAGAGAAGACTCCCTGGAAAAGACCCTGATGTTGGGAAAGATGGAGGGCACTAGGAGAAGGGGACGACAGTGGACGAGATGGTTGGACATTGTTCTCGAAGCTACGAACATGCGTTTGACCAAACTGCGGGAGGCAGCGCAAGACAGGAGTTCCTGGTGTGCTATGGTCCATGGGGTCACGAAGAGTCGGACACGACTAAACGACTAAACAACAACACAAAGGAAGGAATAGGTATGCCAGCTCTCTACACCACCACTCCTAAGTACTCACTTGCATTTGTAAGAAATCAATCTTTTAGTGTGGCAGCACCCACAATTTGGAACTCCCTGCCTACTGACATCAGGGAGGCATCTCCTCTGTACTCTTTTGTCCTTTTGGCACCTCCTAAGAATAAACGTCTACCCAGATATGCAGAATGCCTATATGTGTTTTAATCTGCTTTTAGCTTTAGCTAATTGTTGATTTTAATTATTATTTGAATGTTTTAAATAGCTGTTTCTTTAAACTGTTCATTTTATTCTTTTTGTAAACTGCTTTGGAGTGTGTGTGTTTTTTTTACAATCAAGCAGTGCATAGATTTTTTTTATAAAATTAATAAAAATAATAAAATGTGAATTGAATTAAATTTCTTTCCTAATTCTAGCCTCACCCAGTGGGGGTTTACTTCTGATAAGTTCAATTACTTGTTTTCCCAATATTTTTCCTGAACTCTTCACAAATATCCATTGATTTGAGGAATCCTAATTTTTCAGTGCCTATATAGGATATTTTGTAAGATTTGGGTCCATTGAGGAGAACCATTAAATTCTAAACATGCCTGATATTGCACTCTATAATCCCCTCCAAAACTGTGGGTGGGGGGGTTTCACCTTAAAAAGAATAACATGCTTCAAGGGTGGAGGGAACAACAAATGTAGCAACATTCATGTCCATTCATTCATGTATGGAGACAATAAACTTGCTTGTTATGTGTCGCCTTTAGCCCTCAAGTCTCCAACCTTCACACTCTGTCCCTGTTCAAGTCAATAAGTGGTTTAGATTAACAGTAATTCCAGGGAGTTAAGTTCAAAACCTGACCTGTGGAAAAAGCAGGCTCTGAGTCCCAGGGCGCCTTCCACTGCCTTTAATTACACGGCACTGTTCTAGCCTCTTACGGTGCCAGACACAAAGGAGCAATTCCCCCCCCCCCCCAACACTTATATTCTGCTATGTCTTCAAATACCAAGGGTCTTTGAGCATAACTTACATTAGCACACCATTATGGAACAGAATCCGAAGGGAATCGCCCCAAAGCAAAGGCTAAGTGTATTTGCAAAATAAAGAAATCCAACAACACTCTGAAAATGAATTGGAATAAAGGCAGGAGCTAGAAATGTTGTGCTGATGGGATCTTAAAAGTACATGGGTCATGAGGGGGAGAAAACGGAGTGATAGAATCAATGCCAAACAGCCAGAGCCTAAATACAGGGAGTCCAATATGTTCAAATGTATTCAACTAATAATATAACATTTAAATGTTAAAACATCAAGTGCTTGTTTTTGAACTACAGAAGAACTATGCTACAGTATATGGGTTGCTCTGCTGCATGTTGAAGGTCCGAGGGTTAATACCTGACATCTCCAGTTTAAAGGATCACATAGTACATGATGGGGGTAGATTGCTTTCTGAAACCCTAGAAAGCCAGTGTCAGTTTAAGGTAGACTAGGAATACAGTCATACCTCGGTTTACAACCACCTCGGTTTACAAACACCGCGGACCCATCTGGAACGGATTAATTCACTTTCCATTACTTTCAATGGGAAAGTTCGCTTCAGGTTAAGTATGCTTCAGTTTAAGTATAGACTTCCAGAACCAATTACACTCATACTTCGAGTTAAGTACGCTTCAGGTTGAGTACTCCATGGAACCGTCTGGAACGGATTAATCCATTTTCCATTACTTTCAATGGGAAAGTTCGCTTCAGGTTAAGTACGCTTCAGTTTAAGTACTCCGTGGACCATCTGGAACAGATTAATCCACTGTCCATTACTTTCAGTGGGAAAGTTCGCTTCAGGTTAAGTACACTTCAGGTTAAGTACAGACTTCCGGAACCAACTGTGGTTGTAAACCGAAGTACCACTGTAAACAATATGTGGCCTTCCATCCCCCATCATCCATAGACAGCATAGCCAATGGCCAGGGATGGTAGGAATGGAGTCCAATACATGGACAGCCACAGGTTCCCCATGCCTGGAGGAGACAATACAAGGTAAGATGGACAAGTGATGTCTCTTGACATAAGACAGCCTTCTAAGTTTCTAGTGGAAACCAGTAACACATTATCTTCCTTCGGAGCAGTAGGGTAGAATAGTTTACTTCCCTCTTCCATCTGACAACCTGTCAGACATTTGAAGGTGTTTGGTTTTTGTAAGGATTCAGGATAACACATGTAAAGTGCTTTGAATGTTCTAAAACACGGTACACACATGTGTCTAATTTGGGTTCAGTGCAATAGGATCTACTCAAAGGAGTAGCTTCATTAGAAATGAAGAAGATGCTAAGGATTTGCAAATCTGTTTTCTTCCTACTCCTTTGCATTCAATATTAAAATGCGAATGCAAATACCCTACAACATAAACACTTGTGCCTCATTAAAAGATCTATCAACCCATCCCTCTGCTAGAATTAAATCAATCATTTATTTGCTCTGCATGTGTGCTGTATTTGGAAAAAAAACAAAGAGGAAGGGGGGAAAGGGGGGGTGATACAATGAAATCAATAACACTTTGATGTTTTCTCCCCCAAGTAGCTTCAAATGAACATTGAAAGATGCATCACTGTATTTCAGCAGTTAATGAGAACAGTGTAATATAGAAGTTTGGTATTTAACCGGTAGGCCTTTAATGCGCTTCTTTTTCAGCATGACTGAAGATGAGATCCCTGGTTCAATGCTCTGGTGTAATCAGTAGATGGATGTAACCAGGCATTTCTTGTTCACTAGAGGCTCCTCATTATTTCACATAACTACAGATAGAACATGAATAAATAATAGCCAAATTCCTATAAGCTATTTGTCCAGGCATTTTTTGATTTGCCCTCTTCTTGCAAAATGGGTATTGGTGGTCCTATGAGAGACTCTTCTAAAAAAAAGAGACATGCTGAAGCATTGGTCTTAAAGAGCACATTCCAAATACCAATAAGGATAGCAAAGTGAGACATAGGCAGATCTGATCCACTAATGGCACAATCTATGAGGAATCTCTCCAGCCCATGAGGCTTGCATAAGACAGGATGCCATTCTGAATGTTATACATCAGTGAGCGACCTGTCCCTTGTGCTGAAGGGTCCAGTTGAATCCATGAAGCACATGCATGAGGGGATTAGGAACACAGGGCTGTCTTGTACTAAATCAGACCATTGGTCCATCTCACTCAATACTGTCAAAGATGACTGGCTCTTCTGGGCTGTATTTACTCTCCCGGGAGGATTCCCAGCTATACTTAATGATGCCAGGGATAGGATCTGGACTATCTGCATGCAAAATAGATGTTCTACCACTGAGCTATGAAGTTGTCAGCCATAGAAACTGACCCTGCCTTCCACCAGCTGCACATTCACTCTTGGTAGCAATGAGATTCCATGAACTTGGGGCTTATCTATACTTACCAATTGCCCCACTCTTTCCAGGCACAGATCCACACTTACAAGCTCCGTGGCTGAGCATTGTGGGTTGCTGTTTTTTTTCTTTCTCTGTGAAAATCCACTCTTTAATAAGAAATAATAATAATAATAATAATAATAATAATAATAATAATAATAATAATAATAATAATAATTTGATTCCAACATCATCCGGAGGATCACCGGTAAGCTACCCTTGTTCTACAGCTGAAATAGGGAACCTATAGCTCCAGCTCTTGATCAACTCCAACTCCCATCTCCTGCAACCAGCATAGCCAACACAGTCAGAGATGATGGGAGATGAGCATTACAGGTGGTTGGACTAGATGACCTTTGTGGTCCCTTCCAACTCTGTAAGTCTATCATTCTATGATAGACCCTCTATACAGGTTAGTCATTCATGCAGTAGAACAAGCTAGGCATGGAGGAATTGCTTGTACCTGCAAATTTCCAAGATCCTGCCCCCCCTCCCCCATATCTCTATGGCTGTGCCACTGAAGGCAGAAAAGGAAGAGATAAATTTAGAGAGGCTTATTGTTGTTACTGGTCTGTTTAAAATATCACTTTCTACAATATATTTTTTTTATTGGGGTGATTGCTTCCTTTCAGATTTGACACTCACATCAATCTTTTTTCAGGATTCACATTGAACCATTAAATATTATCATTTGCCATAGCAACGAAAATAATCTCAATTTGCACAGGTTTTAACCATAGATATTAGATGAGTTATACCAAGCACTTTGGGGTTGTTAAGAAGGAAATGGAGTATTCCGAGAGCAGATATTTACATCCATGCTCAGAAATAAGTAGTTAATGTCTTTCTGTTGTTGTTGCAGCTGTTCTTTCCACACACATTCTTATATTATAGTAATTTTAAGCAGACAACTCAGTGAAGCAAATGGACCCACAGGATAGCCTGAAATCACCTTTCTAACCAGGTATTTCCTCTGTGCTACCAGTTATTACGGGGTGGGGGTGCGAGAGGCTGAATGTTGGGCCTTTACATATACCTAACAGCAAGAGGTGTGCACAAATTTGCTATGAATGTTGTAAACGAGACAAGGGCAGTGTATGCAGAAGTAAGTAAATAATTTGGCATGAGTTAAGAACTGCTCTGGAAAAGAAGAAAAATCACTTGAGCCTTGATCGGGATCCAATCCTTTCTACTGAGGTTCAAACAGGCTTGTGCAAATATTGCTATTCCTCTTGTTTGGCTCCAGAAGGCCCCCTAGCTAGGAGGAAATCCAATTTGCAGTCAGAAGGGTTGACAAATCTCACCTGGACATCTGTTCATTTTGTTCCACCCTAATCAAAAGCAGGGCTGCTTGGGCTTCCCAGCCCCAGGGGGCAGTGGTGTGAGCTGGTGTGGCTCTGTCATGGTCCCACAATCTGCAAATATTTCTGAGCACATTTGCAGGAAGCCAGAACAGTAGGAAAGCATAAAAAATGAACTACTCGCTTGAATAGCACATGCTTTATGTGGTGGTCTGAAGAGTGTCAGAAAAGATAAAGCAGGAGAAGACTCGGCGATTGGAATCATCAGAAGGGGAATATGGGAGGAGGGAAGAGAAGAAGTATTCTAATTAGTACAGAAGAAAAGAGGCAGAAAGAACTGTTCATTTGGAATCTACCAAGTTATGTCTATATTTGGGGTATTTTAGTTTTCTAACATTTATATTCCACATTTTTCCCCCGTAGTGGAATTCAAAGCAACATAGCTGTGGTTCCCAGGTACAAAGGTTGGAAAAGTCACACAAAAATGGAAACAGGGTGGAAATTGCTGATGTTCACTTATTTGCCTCATGTCTAGAATTGAAATCAATCTGTTGAATATGATCTGTATTTATTATTGCTGCTTTCATTGCACACATGATGTGTAATTGATTAGATCACACCCACACCCACCCACCCACGCCCTGCATTTGCACTGTGTTTCCTTTGTATTGAAAAGAAAGGGGTAGAGTGGGCTTCCCCAAACTAAGGCCCGGGGGCCGGATGCGGCCCACAAGGCTCTTTTATGTGGCCCCCAGCGACCCCCGCTCTTAACGGTGCGGTGCAGCTGCCCACTTCCGGGTCCCCGGAGCATCGGAAATAGTATGTGCGCATGCATCATTTCTCGCACGCTTCCAGGCCGGAGGAGGCCCATGCACATGCACACAAGCTATTTCCGGTGTTCCGGCATCCTGGACGTGTGCCGGAAATTGCATGTGCACACGTGTACGGGTGCACACTCCCGCGCTCTCCGGCCCACAGCACAATCGGCGCTGGTGGCACCGGCCCTCAGCGAGGTAAGTTTGGGGACCCCTGGGGTAGAGTAACATATTGGCAATGTAGTACCTTACATGATCTATGTAATTTACATAAATTATTTGCATTACATAATTTCATCAGTGGACAGCAAGTTGGATAATGTACTTTGTTGTGGAAGATGAACTGCAGTAGAACAGTAGCAATAGGGAAGATACATGAGACCACTGCTTTGTGAAAGTTAAGCAGATTCCAGTGTCCTGGGGATCAGTATATTTGAAAGGGGTGTGTGGAGTGGGGGTGGGGGTGTATGTGTGCCTTTGAGCTGTTTCACTGCTGTCCAACATTCTACATTGCCAGAGCTGACTATGTAGTCAACCATTTTGGATGGGGCTGATGGGCATTACCCCTGGTCTAATCCAAAAGGTGGTCTATAAATTTTAACAGCACTGGCAATGTGGTTGCAAGAAAATGGTGAGGTCATAAACTGAGGTGAATTTATGGCTGTGCGAACAATTCCCCTGCACAGTGCCCCGAGTCAAGGGGGACCTTCTCACCTCCTTTCCAAAGCCTAGTAAATGCTAGCTTTGGGAGGAAGGTGAGAGGGTCCTAGAGTCTTCCCCACTACTTGCCAAAGTCCTTTAAGCATTTGCCCAGCTTTGGGAAGGAGCTGGTAGGGCTCTAGTATCCTGCCAGTGGCCTCACATCTTCCCAAGGCCCAGCATCTTGCTCACCAGGCTTTGGGAAGATAGCATGATAGCTTGGAAGGGGTGTCAAATTTTGGCCTCACACAGGGCACCAAATTACCAAGTTCCACCCCTGTCATAACCCCCCCCCACACACACACACTGTAGCAGTGAAAATGAAGCTGAATGGCAACGGCAGCAAAATATGTTCTGTTCAAAGAGATGAGGGGAAAGGGAGAGAAGGTATGGGAGCTTGAGAGAGTGCACAAAGAGAGAATTCTGAAAGCTTACCTTCCTCTTATTGAATCCATGGACACTAAACTAAGCAGCCATTTGCTTTGATATATGTCTTCTGTGGTATTTGTTATTTTCTGAATTATTTAAACTGCCTAACAAATAGAGCAGAGAGGAAAAAGCAATATAGAAACTGGCCTGCTAGACAACTTCCTGGAGGCATCTGGTTAGCCACTGTGTGGGAAGATTAAGAGGTGAGGGAAACCTCATGTGCAGTCCCATTGTGGTCCTCCGCAATTCTCTGTCTTGCCTTCAAGACTCTCCCAGGCCACACCCAACCTCATCCACACCCACTCCCCCAAAATACCTCCATCACCATACCCCTCTTGAGTGGCTTTTGCTGCCTTGCATGTGTGCTTGAATGTTGACAAGCCTGATTGGCTGCTTATATGTAGGATAGAGAGTTGTCTACTTCTCTCTTGTGCGGAGGGACTAACCTACTGTACAAAGGTTTCCCCTACTCTTGCCTCTGACCATGCCTACCATTAGCTTGCGGCTCCCAGAAGACATTGTTGCCCTTGATCTAGAAAGGATTCTGCACACACACACACACACACACACACACACACACACACACACACACGGAACTAGATGGAGCTTTTGGTCTGATCCAGCAAGGATCTTTTGAGGTTTGCACAGAACAGGAGAGGAGTAAAAAGTGTTGAGGGCTTGTAAAAGAGACGTGTGTGAGCAGTGCTGGAGACTTTTCCTCCCCTTTCAAGCTCTGCAAAAGGGTTCTGGTTCTCTGCTTTGGTCCCCTCCCCAGTCTCTTTCCCTCGATCCCACACGCTGCTCCCTCTGCCGACTGTGATAATAGAGAGTAGAGCAGCTTTTCTGCCCTCTGCTGATTTTGTAAGATAGGGAGGCAGGGAAACAGATGAGGCCAGGAACAGTGAGATGCAGCAGAAGTTCCTTGAATGCGCCTGACAAATTACTCTCCCTCGCTGCCCTCAGTCTCCCCCGTTGCTGGGGAATGACTACTGGCATTGTGGTGACTAACAATCTGTATTCCGTTCCAGCTGTGAGCTCTGCACAGTACTTTTGTGAGCCAGAAGGATCGTTTCTCATTCCTCCTAATGTGTTTTCACACACAGCTACATGATCGTGTATCAGCTATCACGTTTTAACAGGGAGCTTCAATATTTCTCAGGCTCCAAATTTGTTCAAGCCGGGCTCTCTAAGGAAGAAGCGCAAAAATTGCATAAATATCAAAGGCACTTTAAAAATACCATGTGGCTGAGGAAGGGGGGAGTGCACTCCTATTCAGCTCTGGCAATGCGGAAGGCTGGACCGCAGTGAAACAGCTCACCAGCATGCATAATCTATCTATCTAACGGATGATCTATGAGTGGTTTCCAATTAAGTCTTTTTAAAGAAAAAATTAATTAGATTTTTTTTAAAAAAAAATTCTAATACCAATACAAATAATAATAAATTGTATTTATATCCTGCCCTCCCTGGCCAGAACCGGGCTCAGGGCAGCTAACATCAAAATATATAATACATTAAGACATAAAATTCAACAGTCAACTGAAAAACAGCTTAAAATCAGATTAATATCAAAATAAGATCAGGTGGCTACCTGCAAATGATTGCTATAGGGGTTGGGAAACTTAAGTACTAGCCAGGCTCAGCTATTAGTGTGAGCCGGTGAGAGGAGTTAGAGAGGCCACTTATGGCACTGTGAGTTAAACCACAGAGCCCAGGGCTTGCTGATCAGAAGGTCGGTGGTTCGAATCCCCGCGACGGGGTGAGTTCCCATTGCTTGGTCTCAGCTCCTGCCAACCTAGCAGTTCAAAAGCACGTCAAAGTGCAAGTAGATAAATAGGTACTGCTCTGGCGGGAAGGTAAACGGTGTTTCCATGCGCTGCTCTGGTTCGCCAGAAGCGACTTAGTCATGCTGGTCACATGACCCAGAAGCTGTACGCCAACTCCCTCGGCCAGTAAAGCGAGATGAGCGCCACAACCCCAGAGACGTCTGCGACTGCAACTAATGGTCAATGGTTCTTTCACTTTCTTACCCCCCACCCCCCCAATCTTAAATTCTTCATAATCTATACCAGTATGCAATCTTTTCTTTGGGGGGGGGATTTCTCCTAACATATGCACTTCCTGTATGCAGTTTTATTTATTTATTTCATAAAAACAATATGCTGCTTGGTTGTAAACAAACAAACAAACCCCTAAGTGATTTGCAATGAGAATAAAACAGGAAAATTCTCAGTTAAAGGCAAATATATTTTATTTTTTTAAAAAAAAATAGGAATAAACTACCAAAAGATCAAAATATGGACATTCTACTTGTCTGGGGAGGTGCTGAAAAGTGTACCGTGAAGGTACCTACCTGATATCAATAGTCAGGCAGTTACAAAGTGCAGGTGCTGCCACACTAAACAATCAAGTTCTTACAAATGTGGAACTGGTATTATGTGGCACCTGCAGTAGTGCCAATTCTGCCGAGCCCAAAGATGCAATAAGTTTTTCCTTGTTTTGTTGTTGTTGTTATTAAAGTGACTTGTGAATCTAGCACCCTCCTCTCTATCATCTAGATCTCAAAGTCCCACCTGCAGTCTGCAGGAATATAGCTTCGCCACACCCTTTATGTTCCTCCCCTTTCCCAACTTGTTATATTTGGGAAAATGTTTGAAAGCGGGAAAGGAAGTGAGGAGATCACCAGTGAACTCCCTGAGGCTGGACCAAATTGTATATTATCATGTATCCGTGAAGTACAAAATAAAAACATTTTATCTCAAATAAAAAAATTGGTTGCTCATAGTTTTGTTTTGAATCCCCTTGCAGTGTCTTCCCAAGAATTGTTTCATCTTGTAAAACAATTCAGCATAGCTCCAAAGGTTTTTCTTCTTCTTTTAAGAAATCATATCTGGTATTGAAGGAAAGTGGAGAAGCCAGAAAAAGAAAGGAAAAAAAAACAGCCAATCAACCCAAGTGGACGTGTTGACATCCCCAATGACAAAAGAGCAAATTGCATTCCACATATGTGATTGCAATGAAAACACCATTTAATTTGTTTCTATTTGCACCTGTAGGGCCAAAGCCCCACTGCTACTTCCTTAGACTGACCATTCAAGCTCTAAAATCTACTGAAGTTGCAGCAATTGGTAAAAGTGCAAGAAAGACAAAATCTCTCTCACCCCCCCCCCAAAAAAAACCAGTTTTTATGAGAAAGGAGAGAATAGGTTGGTGTGTAGCATAGATAAAGTAGCAAACACAGGCTTGGTTTGAATTTAGGAAGAGGAAAACTGCTGTGGTCCAAGGAAAGAGGCAAAGAAAATGCAAGAGCACTCTCTTGATAACACGTTTAGGTCCCCAGAGTCTGCTGCCTCGATCACAATCAATGTCTCTTCCATTGTGCTGAGTCTTGTTGGATAAAAACAACAGAAAAAAAAGTCATCCAGGAACTGGGAAACTTATTTCGCTGTAGTCAACATCTTCTCCTCACTGGATGCTTGCCATTAACCCTTCAAAGGATGAGTATGAAAGCAGGGGGGGACTTACTACTGACCTACTGCTCAATGACAGAGCATCTGCTTTTCATGCAGAAGGTCCCACATTTTTACCTCAGCGTCTCCAGACAGTACAGGGATGGTTGCCTGTTGGAAACCTTGGAGACCCACTGCTATTCAGTGTGAACAGTGTAAAACAAATCCCCATGTTCCAGTATTTAAAACATGCTCAGAGGGCATACACATGTGTTACAACACCCCTGCTGGAGCTAAATTGGTCTTTGATGGGAGATGACAATAGCATGTCACATTGGTTCCCACAGTAGAAGGAAATTGAGAGGGAAAGGCCATAAATAAATAAAAGCCAGCCAGACTTTAGTCTCATGGGGAACAGTTCTAACATTTTATCATCCCAACAACAAGGAGATGATAAAATGGCAGGACCCAATTTACACTACCTTGAGATGCTTGGAGGAAGCTCAGGATGCAAATAAGCATAAAGTAAACACTTGGCCCTCCGTGTCGTAAGTTACAATGAGAAAGAAAAGAAAGAAAGAAAGAAAGAGGGAGGGAGCACATGTCTGAACACAGCATCAGGTCCCCTAAGGTATCAGGAGAACTGAATTTAAGATTGGTAAAATGAGAAACTGAAAGAAGTTAGCCAATTCATTTGTCTCTAGAGGTCACACATCCCTAGCTAAGCTCGCCTCTTCCCAGAAGTCCATGTTCAGCAGGTATTGCAATGTTGGATGATGAAGCTGTGTGACCTCACAAGTGGGGACACAGGACCCACTGTTCCTTCTATGCTCCTTCTATGCCCCCTTCAATGCACTATTGTTTTGGAGCATTCTGGGCAGCACAAAATGGTTGTCAGCAGCCGACAGGAACCAGAGGAAGTACATGGGATTTTTGCACCAAACCCTCAAAATTCAGTTCCCAAGAATAAACATGAAAGAGAGGCAGCTTCCATCTCTCTTTTGCTGCTACCCCCTGCAAAGAAAGAAATCAGGCTGAACTTTTCCTACATTAAACATATAGCAGAGTGCTAAATTTAGCTCCTCCTTCTCTCATCTCAGTTTATTAAAGACACCCTGTGTGTACCTAACATTCCTTCTTTCATTTCCTAAAAACAACAGACTTTCAGGGAGAATCAATGCCCTTTTGATCTGCGCTGATGCATTTCAAATACTGAAAAAGGAACAATCTATGTCACGAGATCTTTAATCATGTGAGCAACAATATTTTATTTTCATGGTTTTTAATCCCCTTCCCCCTTTGAAATATCTTACATATTGTTATGCAGTAACGGGAATGGAACTCACTGACTTCAATCTTAGACAACCAGCAATAAAGGAATGGGGAGAGCCAGAAAGTAAGAAAAAGAAAATGTGTGGTGAAAAATTGGATTTCATGATATTATCTAATAAGTGCAGTATTGAGTTCTGTTTAAAACGGATGATCTATGAGTGGTTTCCAATTAAGTCTTTTTAAAGAAAAATTAATTAGATTTTTTTAAAAAAAATTCTAATACCAATACAAATAATAATAAATTGTATTTATATCCTGCCCTCCCTGGCCAGAACCGGGCTCAGGGCAGCTAACATCAAAATATATAATACATTAAGACATAAAATTCAACAGTCAACTGAAAAACAGCTTAAAATCAGATTAATATCAAAATAAGATCAGGTGGCTACCTGCAAATGATTGCTATAGGGGTTGGGAAACTTAAGTACTAGCCAGGCTCAGCTATTAGTGTGAGCCGGTGAGAGGAGTTAGAGAGGCCACTTATGGCACTGTGAGTTAAACCACAGAGCCCAGGGCTTGCTGATCAGAAGGTCGGTGGTTCGAATCCCCGCGACGGGGTGAGTTCCCATTGCTTGGTCTCAGCTCCTGCCAACCTAGCAGTTCGAAAGCACATCAAAGTGCAAGTAGATAAATAGGTACTGCTCTGGCGGGAAGGTAAACGGTGTTTCCATGCACTGCTCTGGTTCGCCAGAAGCGACTTAGTCATGCTGGTCACATGACCCAGAAGCTGTACGCCAACTCCCTCGGCCAGTAAAGCGAGATGAGCGCCACAACCCCAGAGTCGTCTGCGACTGCAACTAATGGTCATGGGTCCCTTTACCTTTACCTTGCAAAAGGAGAGGGGTGAGACTGAGCCCCGACCAAAGGCCTGGCAGAACGGCTCCGTCTTGCAGGCCCTGCAGAAAGATCTCAAGTCCTGAAGGGCCCTGAACTATTGTGACAGAGCATTCCACCTGGCCCTGGTCTAGGCCAGTCTAACCTCCTTGAGGCCCGGAACCTCCAAGATATTATTGTTAGTGGACCACAAGGTCCTCCACGGGGCATACCAGGAGAGGTGGTCTGTAACAGAGCAGATGCTTTGCATGCAGAATGTAGCAGCTTATAGAGGCAGCACCTGCCTCAATATCCAATGTTCCCTCTGGCTCAGAAATGAAAATTGGTACAGAATGTCTTTGTATAACATTTTGAGTGTGAGTGACATTTAGGGATGCTAGAGTATTTTCATCTAGGCTGATTTTTTGGTTTGTGTCACATGCAGAGAAAACACACACACACACACACACAAAATTTTGCAGTTCAGTAATAAGGTAGCTTCTTATGTTCCTAGGTGATACTGCAGCCCAGCATTCAACTTGCAAGATCTTCCCTAAAATTACTCCAAATTATATAATCATTGTGACTGTGTGGTGGGGGTGGGGGTGGAAGGAACATTAATTGGAAATGCATAATTATGTGAGATAACAGCAAAATTAAGTGTAATAAAGTCGTGCATGGAAGTAATTATGATGCCAGTGTTCTTGCGGCGGGTTGCAAACAGGTTCACCTCCGCTTAATTGAAAACAAAGCATATTTGTAAATATGCTTAAGACGGCAAGCCAGGTGCTAAATATTGTTTTGGCACCCTGATTTTGAATATTAGTTATCAAGATATTGGGGTGTTATGCTGTTACAATGCCCCCATGCTTGTCAGAGTGTTGTGATTTTAGTAATTCACCAGAAGACCCATTCACACAATCACTTTATAGAACAGAAGCTGTTATATTATTCTACCTAGGCTAACAGTGTAGTTGAGGATGGTTTCGGACATTCAAACTGTGTTAAAAATGGTGTTCTGTGTATAAAACCAGTGAAGTCAGAAGGAAATGAACTGCAGAAAGTTTTACAAACTGAGTTCTCCCCTTAAGTAGAGCTCAGGTTGTGGAAGGGTTAACAAGACATCCCCGGGTTGTTTGGGGGGTCAGTTTGGATGGCCACATGAGTGATTGGTGCTTTTGCTGTTGCTGGGGAAATTGTTATGTTGCAAGTGATTTGATTGACAGCCATAGCAGTATATATTCTTAGGAAGCAGTTTGCGTTTCACTTTTGCTGCTTACAACGGATCTCTCGCCCGCCCTCCTTTTATTTAGGGGTTCTTTGCACTTGACATTGCTATGCCTATCATGGGGTCACCTGTTTTGGAGCAGGGGCCTGGTAGGAATTTTGTCCACTTGGCTGATTGGCTGGTGCCCTGTGTTTTTTGCCTACTGCGTAGCAAATTGTCACAACTTGTAAGGTTGGCGGTTAGGCATTGGTTCAAATTGGATGGGGGAGGGGTAAGGATTTGGCTGGGCCTGCCCCTCAAAATTGCTGCTGTCTTTAGGGGTATTCCGTTAAAGGAAACCTGGGGCTCCACATGTTTGTCCGTACCCCCGGTAGGGGCTAGGACCACGCATGAACCTGGGGGAGCATCTGAGGGAGAGGTGAATGGTGTGGCTCCCTGCCCCATCCTCTCTCATAGGGCGCTCACCTATACTGGCTTCCCTTGTTTGCTAGCAGGAGTCAGATCTGTCCCAGGCGGGGGACAGATGGCTGAAACCAATGCCTAAGCAACCACTCACATTTAGTTGTATTTAAATATAGTTGTGGCCAAATTAATGCCAAAAACCTTAAACTTAAATTCTGAGTAATGTGTGAGTTATTAGGGGGGGGGGATGTCTTGGTACCTCGACACACAAGGTGCTCTCTCTTTGCAGAAGTCCTCCTGAGGTTGCTGGACTCCAGTTCCCATCAGTCCCAGCCTGCATGGTCAGGGTACAGGGATGATGGTACTTGAAGTCCAACAATAGCTGAAGAACCACAGGTTAGCCACCTCTCATTTACAATATCCCACAATCCACATATAGCAGCATCTCAAGATGACGTTTTATGATGCATCAGATAGAGTGGAACCTGAGTCATTGAAAGTTCATGCCATAGTAAATGTGGGTTTCATTTTAGAACCCTGAGAAAAGTGTAGTGACAAAGCCATCCCTCCTGCCCCGTAGCATGTTTACCAAAGTTGTAATCTTAACAAAGAAAAAAGAATCTCCAAAAATACAAATCAGCCTTCCCTGCCCATACATTTTAGGTTCTGGTGGTGCAGAAGAGGGCGGCGAGTGGGGTGGGGGGAATCAACCGATAAAATGTATTCTGGCTGCAAGGGAGGTTTGCAACATATTGTCTTGGTAAGATGACAGAAAATTGCAGTGTTGTGAAATGGCAGAAGACTCTATTTTATAGCCAACTAAATAAACCCTTGGAATATTTTTAGGCTTTTGAAGTGCCTGTGATTTCAATGTATTCGAGGCCAAAGACAGGTGGGGAAAGCAACAGTACTTTTGGGTCAGCACCAACAAAACAACAGAAAGAAGCCCATCTGTGAGCTTATTATCCCCCATGATCTAAGGGCTTGGCTTGCATTGCTTCATTATACTTGGATGGTCCAGGACTCTCTGTGAGGATATATAGAGATGCTTTAGACTCAATTCAATAGCCCATCTGTCTACACTACTGACACCAGCTCTCTAGAGGATTTTTTCCTGCAGTGGCTGCTACCTGCCATTCTTTAACCGAAGATGCTGGAGATTGATCTCCATGTGAAGCAAGTGCTCTATTCTAGTGTAATGCACACTGTAGAATTTGGTTATTTTTCTTGGGATTACATAGATGGAACTACTATTGTTGTACCCTCCCCTCCCTTCCCTCTGATTACACTGTGGCAATTTAGGGCATATCTTGGCAATAGGCTGGTGGTGATTCCATTTCACTCCCCACTGAACCCAGGGAGTTGTAGATGACAGTACCTTCTCAAACTACAGATCACAGGGTTCTTCAGGGAAAGTCATGATAGTTAAGGGATATGGAACAAGTAGGGAGAGAGAGAGAGAGGGAGGGAGAGATCCAGCTGTGTCTTCCTGAAATGGACATCTGCACCTGCAATTCAGGAGGATTTTCCATTGTTATGCCACGGTAGAAGCTTTTTTATTATTTTTGAGGGGGGATAGACAGGGTGCTGCAGAGTAGATGAGAAAGCTGGATATCCCTCAAGAGGGTAGGGTGTGGAAGTCAAGCATAGCCCAGAGTACGAAGCTGCATATCACCCAGAGTGTTATCTAACAGCAAGATAATATAGTGAGCCTACGTTCTATGTTTTTATTATGCAGCTGTTCTTCACAGGAAGAAATCAGATACGAAACTGTGATACAGCCTAATCTAATATGGGCTGGGCAACCAAGACTACCATCCTATGCACATATGGTGAAAAGGTGCGGGTCCCAGAACACATGTCGACCAAAAAAAGAAGAAGTACATTTCATGTTTGGAAAGAATTGAGCCTGCAGAAATATGCAGCCTTATTCTATGCAGTTATTAAGGAGTTAACATCACAGTGCTCAGCAGCCCAGGGGCACATTTCCTATTAGGATACAACCACCACATGCACTATCAAGGGAGATGAGTATGTGTGGGACCATTTCAGCACAGCTACCTTAGAGGGGAACCAGACGTTTTTCACCTACTCTCATGTGCAGCGAAAATGAGACATGCACACGTAGCATGTGACAAATGGATGTATGAGATGAACATGATTTCATAAAGCACAAAAGCATAAAGGAAACAGTGTATCTAGTATCTGTGTACAGTACCCATATTCTGTCCATTAACTTTTAACAGTCTTGCTCTTTGCCCTATAATCATTACTTTCAGCAGCCAGCAGGGGGCGATGTTATCCTTCGTGCCATTAAAAGGATATACTTAGGAATAGCCAAGGAATTATAGTTTTGTTTTGTTTTGTTTTTGTTTTAAAAAATGGCACAATCCTGGATGGTCAGAATGTAGGAGCTTAGCCTGATGAATGCACAGCACATTATATGCTGATCTTTCAATGAGGGAGGCTTCAGGCCTGTTATTTCCATGGCCCTGTTTGCTTGTTCATTGCATGCAGCCTAAGATAAGCTTTCACAATGCTATGCTCTGACATTAATGGAATTCTTCCTTAAAGAAGAATTAATGTAAGTTGGAAGTCCTAGCATTACCATTTAGAATTATTTTTAAAACAGCTGAAAAACCTACAAATGTGGCACCCAATGCACAAATCTACGTGCTTTCTTTCGAAAGCTTTGAGGAAATATCAATAATATTCATAATAATTGAATTCACAGGCAGGTGATAAACAATGCCATTATTGCATGGAACAGATAAAATATACATTTGCTTACACAGAAAAGCATAGATAGGTTTATAATTCATATTAGCAAGAAGGGGGAGAACAAAGCCTTCAAACACCCCATTAGCCTCTTGAGATCACCTAGATCTAGACTTCACATCAGGGTAAGCAATCTTTCTCCAACCTGGTGCTCCCTCCAGATGTTATTGGTTTATGGCTCCCATAACCCTTGACCATTGGCCATGCTTGCTCTGGCTGATGGGAAGGCACTGTTTGTAAATTTGCCACCAAGACATAAAAGCTGTCTACGTAACCAAAATAATTAGGGTTGCCAGACTCACTAGAGGACAGTACGTCTGTGCCTTTAATTGCCCTGCTCTCTTTTGAGTCTGGAAACCTTAAAGAGAAACCAGCAGACCATTTGCTTGGAAATTAAACAAAGGGTCTGCTGGTTTCTCTTTAAGGTTTTCAGACTCAAAAGAGAGCAGGGCAATTAAAGGCACAGAAGTCCTGTCCTCTATTGAGCCTGGCAACCCTAAACATAATGCCTGTGATTATAGCAGCATCCCCCTCACTCTCTTTAAGCCATTGCAATTAGACAGATCAAAACTGATGTGTGATGGACTGGAATGTTGTTTCTTTAAAAAGCAAAACAAAGGGAGGTGGAACTCTTGCCCATCACATAACGTTAATTACAAAAAGAATGCAACTGCTGTCTGACTGCTATCAGAATACCCCCCCCCCTATAAACAGCAAAAAAATCCATCTTTTGGTAGGAAAGGAGTAGTCCCATGAAAACTTTTGATTTAAAGCATTCTTCCCCCATAGCAACCTGCATGTAACAACAATAACAAACACCTTACAGGGTGCTTCAGAGGGAAAACAAATGATGACTACAAAACAAACAATTTTATTACCTGCTGGTGATGGGGAGGCCAGAGAAAAACTAGGCATGTGATGCACTGAACAGTTTCTTCAATGACTCCAATGGGTTAAAACTCAACACACACCTACAAGTAATTAAAATGAGTGTGTCTCTGCAAGGACACAGGATTATTTGAGTTGATTGTAGCTATCCGAACTCAACTACCACTTGACTGCAAAACAGAAGCTGCTTAGCTATTATTAGTGGTATTCTTAGTGTTCATTTGGAGAGCCCTTTTAACTCTGCCAATTGCTTTCTTTTAATCTGCATTTTATTCATGTTCAAAACAACCTGGTGAAACAGCTTATTAGGGCAAAAGTACGGGCAAATAGGTAGTAGAGGACATTTTCTCTTAAGCCCTATAAGAACCGAGCGGCTGGATCTGCCTGGAGATCCATCTGGCTCACTCTCCCCGACAATGGAAAATCAGATGTTTCTATGAAGAACAGAAAGGCAATATGATCAGGGTTGAGGAATGAATTTGATCAGACATAATTCATATTTCCTGAGCCAAAAAGTGAATGAGTGAAAATGTGCAAACCACAACACAGCTATTCAGTTTACTTAATTTTGTGACGTATTACATTCAGGGAAAGTACTTGCAGAAGCTGTGTATATTAGGCAATATTGTGTATAAAAATACAAACATTAGGAGATACATACCACCTGCAAAATGCACATATATTTTAGGCAGATTTTTAAAATAAAAATTCACAAACAGATATGAAAATGGTGGAACTAAACTAAAGGCTGTAAAAACTAGGAACTGAAACTACCAGTTTTACCCATTCCTATGATGGAAAACTCCAATCTCTGTAGTTTGTCCCTAGCACCTGGTAGAATCACAGAATTATTCAGTTGGAAGGGACAAGGGTTACCTAATCCAACCCTCTGGAATGCAGGAATTTCAACTGAAGTGTCAATGACAGATGGCCACCCAACATTTGCTTGAAAACCTCCAAGGAAGGAGTCTACTACCTTCCAACCAAGTCCATTCCATTGTTGAACAGTTCTTACCACCAGAAAGTTATTTCTGATGTTTAGTTAGTTAGAATCTCCTTTCTTGTAACTTGAAGCCTTTGGTTTGGGTCCTATGCTCCAGATCAGGAGAAAACATGCTTGCTCCATCTTCCAAGTGACAGCCCAGTTAGGGTTGCCTTTTTTAAAAGAGCAAAAAAGAGGTCACATTTGCTGACTTCAACTTTTAACTATGAATTGCTATGACAACCCTACCTATGAAAAAAAGGACTGTCCTGGAAAAAGAGGATACACGGCAACCCTTCAAGGGCTACCATATCTCCCCATAATCTCCTATTTTGCAGGCTAAACATACCCAACTTCCTCAACCACTCCTCATAAGGCTTGCTTTCCAGACTCTTGATCATCATGGTTATTCTCCTCTGCATACGTTCCAGCTCATCAATACCCTTCTTTAACTGTGGCACGCAGAACTGGTCACAGTATTCCAGATAAGTTCTGACACAGGAAGGAGCAGTTCTATTTCTTCCCTTGACCGGGACACTAGACTTCTGTTAATGCTGTCTAGAATAGCATCATGCTGGATTCCTTTGGGATGTGAAGGTTTCTAATTTGGCTGCATAATTTGGAAAAGCTGGTCCTCCCCAAATCTGTCTAATTTCAACTGGGATGAGCCAGGCATCACCACAACTTGGGGTGGGGGTGGGGTGGGGACAAATGATGTCAATTAACCATACATTGCTTGAATATAAAGTCTTGTTCATTTGGCGTAGATTTTCCACCAACAGATTTTGCTAAATGACCTGCACTCTAGTATTTCCTGTTGTTGTTGTGTTTGTTGTTGTTTCAAAGGAATTGTTTGTATATTTGTGTGTTTTCTCAGTACTCCTAGTGCTCTTGGATAAATCCAAGGGTTTTGCATTTTGAGGCAAACTCAACTGATCCATATCTTCCAGCCTAGCGTGCAAAGTTCCAAGTTCCAAGAATCCGCATCTATCAAAGGATTTCTATGAGGTGATCTGAGCAGGCTGCTCTTGACGTTTCCTTTCCTTTTCTGAACTGAAAATAGCTAGAATGCACAGCGCTTACCATTGTGTTTGAAAACAGTAGCCGAGGAAGAAGTCATGACAGGCCTTTATCCATGTAATCCTCCTGGGACTAATAACATCCTATCCCTTCACTCCACCAGCACCACCCAAAAAAATATTGGAAGTTTGTGCTGATTTCCCCCCCTGCAGCACATTGATTGATTGATTGATTGTAAAAAGTGTGAGATATAAATGCAATAAACAAATGCAATAATAAATAGTTTAAGTGTCCAGGAATTGTTCCCAGCAAATCGTATCATCATAATTATTTTTACAAAAAGAGATATTATCTTCAAACTTTAGCTTTGAAAATGCAAATGTGGAATATCTTCTACCAGATCAAAACGTGCAAAATTTAAATCAAAGATTGTCATCCCAGCTTCATGCTGCCAAGGGGAGGATAAAGGCCATGTCTATGCTGCTACTAAATTGGGAGGCAATGGCTGTTTGAGTGCCAGAAAACACTGAGATATTATTGACAATGAGAGCAACTTCCTCCCAGCGGTAGGGTCACCTTGATCTGAAATTTATATATTTATTTATTTTAGGCAGAATGACAGAAAAACCCAAACAAACAATCAAAAAATCCACTTCTTTCCTAACTCACAATTTTGTTTTGTCCCCCCCCCCCCCGCTTGTATTTACTCTCGACTTCCTGCTAACACTTTCTAAGCTGCAATTTTTCACAGGGGGTGGTGGTCATTCTTATTCAGAATTGCCTGCTGCATAACCTCCACTTGCCCTCTGCTCTCTCAGATAAAGCCTCATACAGACAGAGAGGCAAATGCCTGTGTTTCTTACACTCTTTTTCTCATTACAGGCTGATGTTTAGATTTTAACCCAAGCCCAAGGTTTGGGGTTTAAATCTAAACCCTATCAGAGCACTCATGCCTTCTTCCCAAAGCCGAGTGCCACATCTCCCCAGATTTTGGAAGGCAGAAGGAGGGCTGAAGTGGGGGTAGGAGAGTGGGGAAGCCCTGGGACTGTACATTGGATCACCCTGTTCTAGATAAAAGATTGCTGAGTAAGTGTTCCTCCCGTCCATATATATGTTTAACCGAATGAACCATGGCAAGTCTAGGTGAATGCTCCTAGTCTTTCCTTGGATTAACTTGGAGTGATGCAAGAACTTCTTGGGGGCGGGGATCTGAAAACCTCCGAATATTTTTCCAAGCCAGCCCAAGGCCTAGGAAAATGAAATATGACACACTTCATCCTCTTAAACCTCTTTCTATTTAATGTAATGGAGTCTGTTAAATGGAGAAGCAGATTTTTACAAGCCCCTGATTTAGGGCTTGTAAACCTGGCATCTCTATTCAGTCTAGTTTTATTCGTGTGTTTGGTATATTTATACCTTACTCCCTCCGCATCTCAACCTCACAAGATCCCTGCTAGGAATGCTAGGCTGAGTGATGGTGACTGACTTCAGACCAAGACAGTCAGCTTCAGTGAGTAATGGGAATTTGAACTTCAGCCACCCAAGTCCTAGTCCAGTGTTATAACCACAACACCACACTGGCTCTAGTCTAGATGAGGTAAGCCTTCATCTTCTTGGCTTTTGAGTCAGTTGTCAACAAGCTATTGCAGCATCCAGAGTGCAAAAAAGCAGCAATCTTTGGTAGGAATGGGGATGCAGAACATCCCTGCACAATCTTAAAAAGGAATTATATCCATTTCTTGGGGAGTGGATAACTTCAAATAAAACATGATAACCTTATATAACATTGAAAAAAACTCCTTCCATTCTTATCTTAAGTACAAGCTGGGGTGACAGCTAGCATTTAATTGGACTACCCTTGGCTAGCCTATCATTGGGCTATTCTTGCAGATGATGGATATTTGAATCTAACAAGCCAAAAATCTCCGCTCATGGGCTCCATATTTAACTTATCTGTCTATGCCAAGACCCTAACATAGTTGCAGAGATCAGAGAGCTTCAATTTCCAGCGGGTCTAACTGTCATTTCCCCTTCCCAGGGAACTATGGGGAATGTAGTTCTGTGAGGGGAATAACTTTGGCTAGTACTAGCAAACAGCCAATATAAGGATTGGCCGTGCCTGCTGCCCCTCAGTATTTGCTGCCTGAGGGCATCTCCTCATTCTGCCTAACTGTAGGGCCAGCCTCACTCCCAGACAAGGTGTTCCTAGGAATACAGCCCACTCACAGCTTGCAACTAATGAGTCACAGTGCCATGTCGGTAACTCTACTCATTCTCTCAAACCAGATCATGTGTCCATGACATCAGCACATGCCTGCTTCATTTTATTGTAAGGAAATGCATTCTCTCGCCCCCGCCCCTAACCTTGACAATAAGCTGCTGCACAACATTGCACAACATACCATCTTTTTCTGTGTATAAGACTAGGTTTTTAAACCAAAAAAGTAAGTTTAAAATTGGGGCTCATCTTATACACGGGTGGTGCTGAGGAGTGTTTTCTTAATTTGGAGTCCCCCAAAATGTTGTTGTTGTTGTTTAGTCGTTTAGTCGTGTCCGACTCTTCGTGACCCCATGGACCATAGCACGCCAGGCACTCCTGTCTTGCACTGCCTCCTGCAGTTTGGTCAAACTCATGTTCGTAGCTCCCCCAAAATAGGGAGTGTCTTATACATGGAAAAATACGGTACCTCACATGTTCCAACCACTGGCCTGTATTTCATTTCTCTGTGCTCTCTCAAACACATTTTCTTTTTAGTAGTACCCTGTTTCTCATATTTTAAGACATACCCATAAAATAAGCCATAGCAGGATTTCTAAGCATTCAAGGAATATAAGACATACCCCGAAAATAAGACATAGTGATAGGCGCAGCAGCAATGCCAGCCGCGGCAGGAGGAGAAGGAAAAAAATAAGACATCCCTTGAAAATAAGCCATAGTGTTTTTTTTTGAGGAAAAAATAAATATAAGACATGTCTTATAATATGAGAAACACGGTGGTAGTAGTAGTAGTAGTAGGTGTTTGCTTGTTGTTGTTGTTGTTTTTGCAATTCTCTTTGCTAATGTGCTGCTACCTTGAAGGTAGAATATAGAGATGAAATGCAACACAAAAGATACTCAAAGTATTGCTCTTAGGACTTGCTGCACTTCACCCAAGCTCCTATTCCACCCCGCCTTCCCCATGCTAAATGAAAACAAGAGCAATAAGCTTCCATTTGCTTCAGTTTATCACCCTGTGGAATCACTCAACTCCCTTTCTGGCTTTCATATTTCATCAAGCGGCATCAAATGTCATCTCAAATAAGAAAAAGATGCTGCATTAAAGTACCATTATCCTTAATATTTTCTTAACAGGCAATGGGACATAGACAATTGGTTTGAGCTGAAAAGCACTGAAGAGTCTTAAAGTCTCAAATGTCAGTGATGGATCATCAGCTCAGAGTTTTTGTGTCTTTGTTGACTACTGGCTTTCTGATGAGAAAACAGACTTTAACCCTTCTCTTCACCCCACCCACCCCCGATTGGTAGAGTGCTGTAAACTAAGAGTAATTTTAGATCTTGTCACAACAGACTAAGTACATGCTCAAGAAAAATGGGAGATGAAAGTGATCCTATATGTCTGATTAATGTACCTAGAAGAAACATAATCAAACAATTGACCCTTGCAATTCTGTCATACTTTTCAGTGTGCACTAAAAATTTGGGAGAAATTCAGTTAGGTTCTAATTTCAATGGGAACCTGTTGGATTCACACTTCCTTTGAAATTGCTCTTTGTTGAATTCTGTGCTGAAGTTCTCCAGCTAGATAGTATATACTAAAATACATTATATTACATAATTCATTTAGTTTTTGCAAATATGTGTACATTAGGCAAGATTGAATACAAAACTGTGTATATCTGCATACATTCACACTAATATACTGACATTTTTGGTGAGAATTGCAAAGATGTGGAAATGAAGGGAACTAAAAAGTGGATAACTGATGAGTGAGAAAGTAGAGAAAGTAAGCGAAACTCAGGTTCACAGATTTGTCAAACCCTAGTTACACACACACACAAACACAAACACTATACATGTGTTTGTATATCAGGAAGGGATACCGCTTTTGCACACACACACACCGCCCTAGTGAATGAGGGAAAACTGATTTGCCAGAAATATCAGAACAGCACTTCTTTTGTCTTCATATATCACTATTGATGTTCACAGCTGGACTTCTGCGTGCTGGTAGTGAAATAAGCAAATTGGCAAATAACCTACAAGTAAGGACAGGAGAATCCATCAATTTCAGTTTCTCTCAGTTTTTCATTTTACCAATTTTAGTTCTCTACATTTCCAAACCAGTTTAGAAAAAGTTTTCCTCATGAAACTTCAGCCGTGTTTTAGTGTGAAATATATCTCCTGACAGATATATATTTGCATGCAATTTCCCATAAGAAACACAAATTGCAAAGCAATTTCCCCACATATAATGCGTGTGTGTATGTTATTTTCACTAATATGTGCATTTTAATGCACATTTCACCCTGGTATGTGCATTTTTGGAGAACTGCATTGCAAAATTTGGAGAATGGAAAATTCTGAAGGATTGGTCTCTTTTGTTTTTTGGTTTTTTTTCATAAAGTAAAAATTAGGTAGGCTTACATTTAAATGTGAACTGAATCCAATTTTCCCCATTCCCCATGACTGCAACAAAATGCTGATACAATTTAGAAGGATTGTAGTTCTGTGGTAAAGCATTTACTTTGTGTGGTCCTAGGCAGAATACAGGACATCTCCAGTTAAATCTGGGGGTGTCCCCTCCTTCCTATGTACCTCTCAGTGTTGGATACCTAGCCATCATAATGCAGAGTGTGGTGTGTGTGTAAGAGAGAGAATATAATGAGATGATTGACTGTTCTGGGAGAACTGCTAAAAAACAACAACAAATAAACATGGAACAGAAATCTACAGCACTGCTAGTATAACTACCTGAAGTTCTTCAATGTGGATGCACTTCTGGCGTTAAAGACTCCACCAGGGAGCCTCCAATGAAAATAATATCATTCTCCACCAGTGAAACGAGAAGCAACAATAATAGAGGGTTGTAGCATAGTTCAGTACACAATAAATATATGCCTTGAACAGCTCTGTTGGGCCCCATGTAGGAAAAGTTCCAGGCAGCACACAGTGGATTTCTCAGATACGCAGCAGATGTGTTCAGCAAGGACATCTGTCAAAAGGTCTCAGCACCACCATTTCACAGCCTAGATGGTCTTATTTCTCCCTTCTCCCCCCCCCTCCCTTACATAGAACAAGATTTCAAACGTACAGCATGGGCCATGGATAGCTTATTCCCTTGAATGAAGACAGTAACTAGACAGATGCCTGTAAGAAGGCATCTTGGGGAACCTTCTGCAGAACAAAGGCCACATTCCATCCTGAGCAATCTTCTGGGAGCCACATATCCATGGTGGGACAAGACCAGGAGCAACAAACGTGAATGTTACTATTGTAGTTTCTTCACATGCACACGTCCCTCGCTATGCAGCGAAACAGAAAGCATTATGAGAAATCAAGTATAGCTTCCAAAGGGTGTGAACCTAGACACAGGCTTGAAGGCGAGGCATTTGGGAGAAAGCATTGGGTCCCCTATCCCTGCTGTAAGAAACTGTACCTCTAAGAAACATGTGCAGGGCATGAACAATGGCGGCAGTTGGTGATAACTATCACATCAATTGTTGGAAATATAATGCTAAGACTAGGCAGATATTTGACTGATCTGGCCAGGCAGTCCTAGAACTGCCAGCTACATATTGACTATATGGCTGCAAAATTAAAAGATAGTAAAGAAATTTAAAGCAAATACAGCTAACCCATTTTGCCTAAACATTTAAATGACCTTGTGTGTAGGTGTATTTGAATTCAGCTAGTCTGAACAAGCTAAGAAAACAACCACATAGTCCCCTTCCTTCAATTTGGTATGTGTATGTTTTCCCCAAGATCGTGGTCACTGGTCCTGTCACCTCCTGGCAAAGAGAAGGAGAAGAAATGGAGGCAACGAGAGATTTTACTTTCTTGGGTTCCATGATCACTGCAGATGGTGACAGCAGTCCTGAAATAAAAAGACGCCTGCTTCTTGGGAGAAAAGCAATGACAAACCTAAACAGCATCTTCATAGCTGCCAACTTTTCCCTTTTCTCGCGAGGAAGCCTATTCAGCATAAGGGAAAATCCCATTTAAAAAGGGATAACTTGGCAGCTATGAGCATCTTAAAAAGCAGAGACATCACCTTGCAGACAAAGGTCCATATAGTTAAAGCTATGGTTTTCCCAGTAGTGATGTATGGAAGTGAGAGCTGGACCATAAAGAAGGCTGATCGCCGAAGAATTGATGCTTTTGAATTATGGTGCTGGAGGAGACTCTTGAGAGTCCCATGGACTGCAAGAAGATCAAACCTATCCATTCTGAAGGAAATCAGCCCTGAGTGCTCCCTGGAAGGACAGATCGTGAAGCTGTATACAGCACTGAGAAAAGATTAAAAATAGAGATGGGTAGCAGGAAGAAGTCTATTGTACAGCTTTTAACTCTGAGAGACAGAATGAGCACTGTACTTCCCTGTTTCTGGAACAGGCAACCTGCGGCCTTCTAGTTGGTGTTGTACTTCAGCTCACAAAAGCCCCAGTTAAAGTAGACAACCATCAGTGATGGTGGGAGTTGGTGGTAGCCAACACAGCCTCATGTACATTCTTATGCATTTGTTAAATGCTGCATATGGGGATGGACATATGAACACAAACACCCCAAATAGTGTAGTGTATCTGAAGAAGTGTACATGCACACGAAAGCTCATACCAAAATAAAAACTTAGTTGATCTTTAAGGTGCTACTGAAGGATTTTTTTTTCTATTTTACCCCAAATAAATTCCATTAAATTCCACTGCCCAAGAAGCTCCTTGATTTCACACACATATTATTTCAAAGTGTGGGTGGAGATGATCTTAATGCCTCCCTCCATTTCCTTTGTGGGTGATTTCTATGGGTGGGCATTTGGCCCCAGCAGTGGTTTACCAGGCAGAAACCTTTCAGATTGGCCTCTGTACAAACACTTTTACCAATTGTTTCCATGGGAGCAAATTTGAAGTGCTGTACTTGGGCTAGGAAATTACAGCAAAATTGAGGTGAAGGTGGGTTTTCTGTACCCACCTCAGTTCTCCATGTAACAACTTCAGCAGGAGTGCTCAGAATTTTATAACAGCCATGCCTCAAATTCTAGCTTCATCCCTACTTCAAAGGTAGTGATTTTCAATGGAAGTCATTCATCATTCATTTACCACTTATGCAAGAATCATAGCTGTCAAGTTTTCCCTTTTCTCGTGAGGAAGCCTATTCAACATAAGGGAATTTCTCTTTTAAAAAGGGAGAACTTGACAGCTATGGCAAGAATACTGTGATCAAGTGCAAAAGAATCAAGGATGGTATTCAGCTAAGTTTCACTCAAAGTAGGCCCAGTGAAATTAGTGGACCTAACTTAACCATGTCCATTAATTTCAATGATTCTATTCTGAGTAAAACTTAGCTGAATACCACCTATGTGTTAGTCACACATGTCCCAGAATTGGCAAGTTCTTATCTTGATTGAGGTGGCTCTTGTCTACCCTGAGGGATAAATTCCAGTCTGTTTCAGCAATAACTCTCTTGCAGGCTTTTTGGTGTCATTCACAGACTACTGTTTCTTGACCATAAAATTACAAAAATTCCCTGCAGTGACAGCAATCCTCCAGTTTCAACAATCCCTTACTTCCAGCATTAAAGATGTGTTGGGAGCCCTTCATAGAATCAGAGACCTGTAGAGTTGGAAAGGACGCTGAGGATGATTTTGTCCAACCCCTTGCAATGCTGGGATATGTAGCTGGCCGTTACAGAGATCAAATGTGCAACCTTGGCGTTATGACTGTGTTCTAACCAACAGGCTGATCCAGTTATCCAGGCTGATAATTCAAATTGCCAACATTTGAGAGAATTCCTCCAGGACTTCTCAAGTGATATTCACCATTTTAGGGGCTGAAGTGAACTGAGAGGTTATTAACCCATGATAAAATGACCAAGTAGTTCCAATAAATTTCAATGCATCTTATGTGACTGGTATTGATTGTAGATGGGAAACAATTCAGTATAAGACAAAGGGGCATACCATGGGACTTTCCTGCTTTTGTCTGTTGTATGATTAGGGCATCACGCTGCCCTAAGGAGTGGACCAGTGGTTACATACCCATGATCTTCTCAGTACTATCACGCTACTACACTATTAGGTCATATCTACACCACATACATTTAAACCCCCAACATGCCACAGTTGGGAGAGTTGTAAGGAGACCCTATTTCCCTCACAAAGCTAAAATTCCCAGGGTTCCCTGGGAACAGGGATTCCTTGTTGAACCTCTCTGAGAAGTGTACCTCTGTGAAGGAAACTGGGGAAATCTAGTACAAATGACCCATTGAAAACACATTCTGTCTCTCCCTTGCTCCACACTATGTCACTAAGAAATGGGCAGTTCAGTCTAATGAGGTTTTTTTTTTTTTTAAAAAAAAGGCACAGAGTGACACTTGGAGGCAAATTGGAAGGTGGATGGCCTAACATATGTTCTCTCAAATGCTCACACAGCCTGCACACCTTCATGTTTGACTTGAACACGCCAACTGCACTAGTGACAGCTGTTTTAAAGAGGAATGGCCAGAGGCAGGTGGAGAATTTTACATTAACAGCTATGAAAGCTACTATTTCTGTTACCTCCTTGCCTAAGCTTGATAGAAGCCACTTTGTAAATTCACCTCAGGCAAATATGGTGAAATAAGAAAAGGCACTCTTTGGAGAAATCCCACTCGGTTCAGCTCCTGCCACCTTTAGTTTAGCACTTTGGTGAACATTCTCTTTTACAAGACTGGCCATTTGTTTTAGGCCTGAGGGCAATTCAAGTTTTAGACATTAGTGAGGGAGAGCGAGAGAGGGAGAGACTCTACTGAGTAGAAACATGTCAATGTGGGGTTCGATTGGGCACATTTCAAACAGAAGTTTTGTTGAAAGCAGGAAAGTAAGGAGGGGTGCCATTTTGTTTTTCAGTGCAAACAGGGCTGTAGTTGGAGTGATTTTCAATGAGCAAACAACATCATAAAATTCAAATGTCTGTTCCGGATGCATTTTTTTTAAAAAAACCAAACAAATAAGAGTACTTATTGTGATTACTTTGGAAAACTCACAATAATCTCAAGGAACTCGTCCTCTTTCTAGCTAATGGCTTAGTGCAATTTGGCATGTTTCAATACAGAACATCAGCTTATCTATTTATTTCAAAGAACAAACAATTCCCCTTCCCCAACAAATACCACTGACTGGGGGCGGGAGGTGAAGAGGAACTACATCCCAGGACCAAGAATTAAGGGGGGGGGGAGCCAAACATTCTTTTGAGAACTTTTTTCCAAGAACCCAGGACTTCACAATTCAAGTTTTGCACAGCCATTACCACCTGTGACGAGACACATTGAAGGATAGGGGTGGAGAGCACAGCATCTCTCTTTTGTCTCTGAAATAGCACAATATGGGGGGGGGACACACCCTCTGGGTCTCTTTTTCTCTCTTTAGGAAAGGTCAATGACATTTTTTAAAAAAAGAAAAAAGAGAAGGAATCAATAACTTTCAATACTGAACAGCACACATGGAACAAAATATGGAATATGTAAATCTAGGGATGAATGGATCTCTCAGTTTTGGTTTCTCTCATTTTTTTCTAATTTAAAATTTCAGTTCTTTTAAATTCATTTCTGCATCATTTCTGCATTTTTAAAATAATGTGGGCAGGGTAACAACATCAAAATCCTCATGAAAACACATTAGCAATTTTGTGTGAATTTCTCCCAATAAAAACATTTTTGTACACTATATTGACTAAAGTACACTTCTTTTTCAAGCAACTTTCCCGAATATAATGCATTCTTGTGTGCTCTTTATACTAATACCTGCATTTTATTGGGGGGGGGGAGGATGTGTTTGCACACATTGTTGGTTGGAGAACTGTATCACAGCATATGGAGAGGTATGAATGTCGAAGCATAATGGGTTTGTGTATAGGTTTGAGAAGTGCAAATTTGGGAACTTCTAATTAAAACTAAACTTCTCCCCCAACACTACCCAAGTATACTTATTTGTGATTGCTTCCAGTCAGCAAAGTAGAAAAAATGAAGAACCTGCAACAAACAGACACAACTGTCAAGGACTAAGAGAGAACGACCATGAGCTGGTATTTTATTTATTAGTTATCGATTTGCTATTTTATTTGAGTGTTATTAAATATTAAAACACCATCATGATCAAATTTGTTTTGCTTCAATTCACCCCAATGACCAATATGTTTTACCGAGAAACGGCTATCTAATTACACTCCATTATACTGAGGCCAGCTGCAGAAACTGCATTATCAACATTTTTTTTTTAAAGGGGCTAGTGCAGTAACTCCCAAACTGCGGGCTGCAAGAGAGGCTGACTTGAGCTCCGAAACTTTATGCCACACCGCTGCATCTATATCCACCAAAGTCATCTTCATGCAGCACTGAACATCTTCTACCACAATAAGATCAGCAGAATTTCCCCAGGGAAGGCAGCAAGGATGAACCAGGATTCCCTAACAAAAGCCATGCTTAAATAGGTCTGGGAGAAGTGCCACTCTTGCCCATCTCTGATCCCAACCCTGATTGGTTGAGCCCTGGACACAGAGAGAATTAAAAAAATTACTTGGGAAGAGGCAGTTTAAGGCAGCAGAACTGGTTTCCCTGCACTGGGCACTGAGCAGAGAGGGTGCCTGGTAAACACTTCTTCAGCTATGACAGTGGTGTTCAAACTTTTTCAAAGAGGGCTGGATTTGATGAAGTGAAGGGCGATCAAAGGGCTAACCCTGTTGAGCTTTTTTTTAGGAGTGAAGTTGTTTAGGGTTGTTTTTTGTTTTTGTTTTTTAAATGATTTTACCCCAGGACATATTCTGCCACAGGGGCCGGATTAAACTATGAGAAGGGGTCATGAAGGTACTGAGAGGGTCCTAGAGCCCTCCTTCCCTAAGCCTAGGAAGGAGGGCTAAGCCAAATTTTGGCATAGCTTTGCTCTAGTATCAAAGTCTGCCACTGCCTACAGCTGGATTTGTTTTTAGTTGATTTTTTAAAATAACAGAAGCAATAGCAAACAATATTTTACTGATGTGTTCATGTGCTCCTACTCACAGTAAAGGTGGGGAGGGGACATGATGCAACATCATCTAGTGCTCTCTCTGTTTCTCTGTTTTTATCAACATATACCTGTGTATCTGCAAAAACTCTGAAAACACACACATATTTGTGGTATTGTTTGTGTAATGGTTTATCAGTACACACAAATGCATCAAATGCACATTTGGGCATGCTGTGAAAGAAATAAAAGGCTATATGGCCATAATTTTCTGTTTCACACAGAAAGTTCAATCCCTGGTATTTCCAGCTACAGTATTGGAAGATTCCCTTGTCTGAAACTCTGGAGAGCTGCTGCCAGTCAGAGTAGGCAATGGTTCATCTAGATCAGGCATCCCCAAACTGCGGCCCTCCAGATGTTTTGGCCTACAGCTCCCATGATCCCTAGCTAACAGGACCAGTGGTTGGGGAAGATGGGAATTGTAGTCCAAAACATCTGGAGGGCCGCAGTTTGGGGATGCCTGATCTAGATGAACCAATATTCTGACTCAGAATATTGAGGCAGCTTCCCTTGTTCCTTAGAGAGCTGCAAAAAACACAATATGCTTAGTGTTCTATAAAAACCAGCTTTTTCCCTAATGGAACCAGGAACCAGCTAATTCGGAATTCAAAAATTCAACTAGAAATTCAGATTGGGGGGGGGGAGGAAAAAATTGCATGCATGCATGCCTGTAAGCATTATAGATGCCTGTGTGTCAAACACATTTATAAATCATCATTGTTCTAGGCAGTCATGTGAGTACAATGGCACAAGCAAGCAATGCAACCTTCCTCAAGGTCACAGGCTGCCCTGGCCACAGGCAACCCAGCATGCCTTGAGAGACGATGTAGCCAAAGTAGACCAGACCGTAGGCAATGTGCCTGTGGCTCATGTCAAACTGACATTTTGCTTTGTGTGGCTTCCATAGACAGCTGTGCAAGCTTGCAGATTTTCTAGACAGCTAAACCTGGAGGTTAGCTATTTTAGGGGAAATGCCGTTATTTCAGGGGAGATAAACCTTGACAGAGACAGAACTGCTGGAAGAGGAAGGTCAAAATAACTTGTAATACTTTTTTTTAAAAAAAAGTACATAAAACAGATAATTATAATTTGACTACCTTTCAATAAAGATGCCCCCTGGGGTGGGGTGGAAACCAGAAACAGAAAAATGATAACAGTTCAGGATTCTTTTATTATTATTATTATTCATATTGCTAAATTTGCAGTCAATTTAAAATGTGAATAAGCAAAATTGGTTTTACTTTTTTAAATATGGAGTTGCATTGTTTGTTTGATTGATTTCTAAATGAACCCAGTAGCATTTGTACCACATAGAGTCATAGTCCACACTTCCACCATCTTCCCCCCTGAGAAAACCCAGAGTTTACCATTGAATTGGACCAAACAGAAATGCTGGTTTTCTGTGTATTGTCATTTTGTTGGATGCAGTGATAAAGTGTGTGTTTTCCAGGTGAAAGCTGCAGAACCAACACAAAACCACCCAGCTCAAAGCTTAGAAAGCACGGGGCAAGTGGAAAAGTGCCTGTGCCAAGACAGAAAAGCACATTTTTTCCACTTCACAATGATAAGCTCCGACCCCCACACTCACCAAAACTCTAGAGAAAAATTGAAGTCACTTTTGCAGAGGAATGAAACTTTGGAGAGGTTGGAGGTCAGATTTCTGACACAGCCCTAGTTTCAAACAGAAGTAGCCTTTGGAAGTGCAAATATCATTCTACTATGTGAAAGCTACAGAGGTCTGTACAGCTACATACAACCTAACTCTTTTAACTGTAGGTGACTGAACCTGGGTCTTTCCGCATGTAAAGGAGGGACTGTTTCATTGAACTGTGCTCTAAGCAATTTCTCTTATATAGCTGACAATACACACATACGCCTTTGCTCTTTCTAAGGAAGGCATATATACATTGCAAAATAACTCTTGAGTCAGGAAGTAATAGAACAGTTTATTTAAAAAACGGGCAGTGATTGAAAAAACAACAACAAGAAAAGGGTGAGAGGCACAATGTGTCGGATGGAGAATACCTTGAGAGATGATGGATTTCAGGGAGCCAGACAAGGCACTCGGGGCTGGAGGCATTTCACTGCAAAACTATCACTGTAAGGCTTCCCGTTGCCCTGCCTCATCTCTTTGCAGCTCCCATTTACTAGCATTTTGCTGTCATGGCTAAATGGTAAATTGACACCAAAATGGTCCCTTTTTATTGCTGAAATTTATCATAACATAAGTACTACAGGAGAAGATTCCAAAACGATGCTGTCAGCACTACGTCGTTTTTGCACAGTAGACAAACTAGTTTTTAAAATAAATAAATAAATAAATCAGCATGGAGAAATTGCATCCAAGTTTCTGCAAGTAGCCACTACTCCCCGCGGGGAGCCATAGCTAAACTTGGGGAGGGGACACATCAGAGATATGTATCTTGGTGTCTCTCTACCATCCTTTAAAAATGATCCCATATTGTATAGTTTACGAATGTTAAGTGTTTCTTTAGGTTGTTTGATTCGCAACAGTTCTCATGTTACTTTTCAACAAGGAATACCTAACACATGCAGGACTTCAATGCAAAGTGGTAACAGTTATATGTGAATGGATCATGTGGGATACATCCATGATAGATGTGGGGATGGAGGAATGGTTCAGTGTAGTTGTAATCCATGCCATTTTTAAATGTATATACTCATAAACTCATTCTGCCTGTTTTCGTTTTATTCAGCAATATAATATACTATGGCAATAATAAATCCTCTATTTCTACTATTAATAATAATCAGTAAGTAAACAATACTAATACTAAATGCACATTTCTCTAAAAATGCATGTTTAGGCATGTATCGTTACTTTTATTTTTATATATTTGGGATTAAACCATTGAACAACTAAGTTGCAGTCCACACTAATGGGTGGTGTTTTTTTTGGGGGGGGGGTTGGTTATTTCAGGTTACTTGATTTCAGAATACAAAAAGCAATGACAAACCTAGAGAGCATCTTAAAAAGCAGAGACATCACCTTGCTGACAAAGGTCCATATAGTTAAAACTATGGTTTTCCCAGTGGTGATGTATGGAAGTGAGAGCTGGACCATAAAGAAGGCTGATAGCCGAAGAATTGATGCTTTTGCATTATGGTGCTGGAGGAGACTCTCGGGAGTCTCATGGACTGCAAGAAGATCAAACCTATCCATTCTTAAGGAAATCAGCCCTGAGTGCTCACTGGAAGGACAGATCCTGAAGCTAAGGCTCCAGTACATTGGTCACCTCATGAGAAGAGAAGACTCCCTGGAAAAGACCCTGATGTTGGGAAAGATTGAGGGCACAAGGAGAAGGGCACAACAGAGGACGAGATGGTTGGACAGTGTTCTCGAAGTTACCAACATGAGTTTGACCAAACTGCGGGAGGCAGTGCAAGACAGGAGTGCCTGGCGTGCTCTGGTCCATGGGGTCATGAAGAGCTGGACACGACTAAACGACTAAACAACAACAACAATGCACCCTATTCAGGCCTTCTCTAGCTCTGGACCTAGAAACTATAGTTAGTTCAGAATGATGAACCATGGATGCAGACAGGAGGAAGAACCTGATTGCGTATAACACTTCCCCTCAAAGTTATTGAATTGGTGGCTCATGTCCTTCTGGCTTGCACTCTTTATAAATCAATCAAAAATTTATTGCATTAGCCGGTTGGCCATAGCACATAAAAGGATCCAGGCGGTAACCTACTGCTATAATACAGAGAATGTATCGAATACACTTGCAAAACAGTGAATATAAAATCATGCTCTTTATAAAGATTTGAGGAGGGAGATTATAACCCCTCTTTTATTGTCCATTCCAGGTCACCCAACAACTGTTATAGTGTCCTTTCTCTTGGCAGATCAAGATGAGAAGGTGACTGCAAAAGTTGCAAGGTTTTTAGCTGGGGCAATTAGAAGAAGATCCATTATTTGACTATTGATCCAAACCCCCAAAATGTATTTTATATAATTGATTTTCTACCTTTATCCACTGTATACCACATTTTCGTTTGTGTTTTTGCTATGGCTGGTGGCTGGTGGCTGATGCAAATAAAGATTCGTTCATTCATTCAACACCTCTCCTCAAAGGTGTGCACTGGTTGATCATTTGCTACCGGCCCATGTTCACGGTGCTACTATTAATATATAAAGCCTTTAATGACTTGGGACTACTTTACTGGCAGGACCACCTTACGCCATGTAAGAATCATTCCACTTATATCAATGTGATTTAATCTCCTTTACTGTTAGTTGTTTTCCAGAACAGGTAATCTTCATAAAAAGGGGGAGGGGGAAGAGAAGGGAAATAAAAGATCAAGCTGAGTTCAAATTAAAGTTCAAAATAGTGTTGTTAGAAATGGCAGTCTAATACCGTGCCAATTTCCCCCTCCACCATTTGCCTGGACCCCACGGCTCCTGATATTTGGTGGTGTATTAGGACATCATGTTGATCACATAGTGTTCAAGCCTTCCGTTTTAAATTAAGCACACAACTGGCATAATCTGCCGCAAAGCTATCCCACAAAGAAACACCATTGAAATACTTTTTTAAACACACATTTGTTGAGGTCCATCATGAACAATCATAGAGAGATCCAAACAGTTGGGCTGCATATCCTTCTATGGTTTTGCATACTATGTTTATTTTCCCCAAGACACATTTAACGGAACCCAAACCACATCCCAGCAAGAAGCCAAAGTGCACACATTTAAACCCACTCATGTCAGTAGACAAAAATGTGGCTTATATCCAAATAGTTTGGTTTAAATAATTGTGGTTCAGCCTCTCTCTGTGTGTGTCCCTTAAAGATACTTTAAGAGTTGGCATTAAAACACAAATACTCACAAAAATAAAATAGAAAGAAAGAACCCCTTACTAGCTTTCTCTTCTTCTAAGGGTGCCTGATTTTATGAGGACAGAAAAGCAAAGTTAAGGTAGCCCTATTCCATTACCCTTACCATTTATATTTTATTTATAACACTTGCATGATATACTTTTCCGGCACGACAAGACACAGGTTCAAGTGTATTATACTTTCCATTTAACTGCAAGCTTTCCAAGCTTCTCTGGGGATGTGGTATCCAATATTTCTATTAAAAGAGAGCATATAGAGTAGAGCTGGGGCTCCCTGAGGAAAACAGGGAAGTAGCTAGCACAGATTGCCGGACAGGAAGCTAGGCAAAGGAGCTGTGTTTCAAATCCTACTCTGCTGGAAGGTTTGTTGGAAGAAAGTCAGAAACGTATGCCCCCTTGCACTGGTAAGGATCACATGGGAATGTCTCACCCTGCTAACAAAGCTGGGTTAATACATATTATACAGTGTGGGACCCAGGGATGGGTATATCAACCTACTTTGTTCCTCTCAGTTTCTTATTCATTAGCATTTTAGTGTGATTTTTCCCAATAGACACACATATATGCAATAATATAAACATTTTTATTTTTGAGAAGCAGTCCTGCCTAGTATAATGAATTTTTGCACTATATGCATTTTAATGTACATTTTACCCTAGTTTCTGCACTGAGGTACACATCTCCAGGCTGAAGAATCACATCACAAAATCAAGGGGAGTGCAAAGTTCAAAGCGTAGCTGTATTCCACTTTGTTTATTATTTGCTTTATTTTATTTCATAAAATTTATACACTGCTTGATCTAAATAGGAAGGGAGTTACAAAGTGTGTACTGTCAAGTTATTTAATCTCTTGGGAATGGGGAGGTCATGGGACCTCGACACGCAATAACTCCCTCACTGAATTGCACCTCGGGAGTGTTGTGGCCCTAGTTCCCGCCTGGGCGTTCATACAGAAGCATCTCCCCTTGATCCATTTGACAGGATACCCCATTTTCTGGAGGAGCAGGCAGAGGCTACAACCTCCCTTCCCTTTGAGACTATGCCTACCAAATGCCTAAACTGCCACTCGAGCAAAATGCTCGCCACCAAACCACTCAAATTCGAAGCCAAGATCTTAAGCGTTCTACCAGGTCATTCAACCGTACAACAATTCCCTCATCAGACAGGCATACCCCATCCTGCCTGAATAAAGTATCTTGGCTTGCACCATTTATAAAGACTTGAGGAATGAGATTATCACCCCTCTTTTATTGTCCATTCCGGGTTGCCCAACCACTGCCACAGTGTCCTTTCTCTTGGAAGATCAAGATGAGCAGGTGACAGCAAAATTTGCAAGGTTTTTAGCTGGGGCAATCAGAATATGATTGACTATTTGTCTATTGATTCAAAACCCTAAAATGCATTTTATATAATTGCCTTTTTATTTCTATTTTTTGTATATCATAGTGTTGTTTTATCACTATGGCCAATGGCTGATGCAAATAAAGATTCATTCATTCATTCTCTTGGCTGAATGTGCTAGGTGAGTGCCAAATTACCCAGCTACTGGAGCTTCCCACACAACACAAAAAGGGTGGTGGTGGAGATGTGGGGAGGGTCATCTTATGAGACCCCATGGTTCATCCACACAGTTAAATTCAGAGCATATGAAGAGGGCTAAAGATGTTGCCTACTGTGGAACATTGGCAGAAAATGAGGTTTGCATAACAATTTTACATATAGACCTGAGTGAGAAGAAATACAGTTGAATTTTCACCAGCTTCTGAAGCTTTTTATAAGTAAAACATCTCTGTGTACCATACATTCATGAAGCTGAGAAAAGATGTGCGTGCATGTGTATTTTTATATATAAAAATTGTGTGGGCAGGAAATCTATATTTCATTAGATATGCTTTAAAGCTCTCATTAAATCATATTTTATGAATGCTTTTAGTTAATATTTAATTCACCAGAAAGTTATATATATATATTTCAAAGCCTGACTTTCATATATATAAAAGTGTAAAGCTCATATGGACCTGTCCAGGAATAGTCTGACAAATGGTGCCTGACATTGTAGTTATCAATCCCTTTTAGAATGCAACCCCCAATTATTTAAAATATGAGAGAATAGGAAAAAAACACTCTTCAGCTCAAGAATTCTTGAGACTTTTCGCTTTATTTCTGCCTTGCCTCCCCTTGATCTTGTATATCCAAGTTCTGCAAAACTGGTAAGAACTGGGCAAAGACTTAAGACTTGACCATAATTTGTAAATTTGTGTTTTAATCTTATTATTACTTTAATGGAAGAGAGCCTCTGCTTGTATAAACTGCAGACACCATGCACATTCAGACCAAAACAGCAGGAAAATAGAAACAACATCATCTGTTTTTGGAACTGAATCTTAACTAATATGAGGGAGCTCAGATCTTGTGATTTTAATTCAAGTCATCTTGAATAGTTAGGTTGAAAATGCAAGATTGAGCTAACTTTTCATTTGTTAGTTAAGGATTGCAAAGATGATATTAGCCCAGTACGGGAAAAGAGTGGAAATGAGCAAGCCACTGAGAGGAACAATATCACTCAGTTGTGATATACCCAAGACTGGCATGCATTTGTTGCAGGAAAGGAAGGAAAGAACATACAGGGGTACCTTGGTACTCGAACAGCTTGGCTCCCGAATGCCACAAATCCAGAATTAAGTGTTCCAGTTTTTGAACATTTTTTGGAAGCCGAACATCCGACATGGCTTCCGCTTGACAGAAAGCTCCTGCAGCCAATTGGAAGCCATACCTTGGTTTTCAAATGGTTTCGGGAGTCAAACAGATTCCTGGAATGGATTAAGTTCAAGAACCAAGGTACTACTGTATATGTATACTTTATATGAAGCATAGGGATGAGCAATCCATATGCAAATAAGAATCATAACATATAGGTCAATTTCTTATATTAAGGTGAATGGAAACAAGAAGAATCTATCCATATACATAACTGATACTGAAAACCAGTCTTCTTGAATGTGCTGCCCTCCAGATGTTTTGGACTGCAATTCTGATCAGCTCCAACAACCATGGTTAATGGTCCAGAGTGTTAAGAGAGTATTCCAGCAAGATGGGGAAGGCTGTAGTATAAGGGATGTATTGGCTGGTGCCATTTGATGACATAGGTTTAATCAGATAAGTAAACTGTAGGTTGCACTGATTAGGTCAGCTACACATTTTGTATTTTATAACAAAAATATTTTTTGGTGTGCATGAAAAGAAACTGTGGCTTGTTTGCAAGCCAAGCAGAGAGCAATATACAGTGAGTGTGTCCCTACACACATGAACCCTCTGAACCATAGACCCTTGCACCATCCTAGTTAATGTGCCTGTTAGTCTATGTTGTTTCTATGTTGTTTGCCAGTGTCACAAAGGAAGATAGATACTCAGCCTGAATGGCAATGTAGCAATTTCTTCTACTTTTATTGCTCCTTCGGTCTGAATTCGGCAGAAAGTGGGGGAGTCTTTTCTTTCTGGCACAAACATAAAGCAAAAGTCCTGCTTTCTAAACTCATTATACTGCATGTATAAAATCTGTAAAACTATGTTTTCTCATTTGGCCAGTAGCCCGGGGGGGGGGGGGAGGCTGCAATTTTATGATGCCTCAAAGGCTACAAAGAAAGTACAACTCTGTGTGAAAATTCAATCCAACTTGCAGGCTCCAATAATCAAAAGGAAAGCCTTCGTTCCACCTTCATCTAAGGAATACAAAATGTGTGAGAAATCATTTCACTTATACACCCTTCAAAAAAAGCCAGAAGTACACAATGGCAAGAAATCTGTTTGCTTGGAAATATTGCCATTAAGTTTGCTCAGTAGCAGAACACAAGCCTGCAAGAGGCATCTCCAGGTAGAGCTAGAGAAACACCCCTCTTTCAAACCCTAGAGAGCCACTGATAATACTTAGCGTAGACAATACTAAGCTAGGTGACCCACAGGTATAAGGCATCTTTATGTGTTCCATATGGTGGCTTCATAAATCATCCGATAAGAAAACGGAAGCCTGAAGAAGACTCAAGTTCACCTGATGGAGCACTACAACTGCCAACAAGGAAAGGCTGAGGCAGAACCACATGCTCAGCCTCCCTGCCTTGCCTCAGAGGAATTCAGGGGGCTGTGCTGCCTAGTAGCTGGTGGCCAAAGAACAACACCAAGGATGGAGCAGGGAACTATACCTGAACAATCAAAGCACCTGATAACATAACCTGAATGTGATTTTTTTTTTTTAATTGCAAGCTATCAGGAGAACTGTTAGGGACGCGGGTGGTGCTGTAGTCTAAACCACTGAGCCCCTTGGGCTTGCTAATCAGAAGGTTGGTGGTTCGAATCCCCGCAATGGGGTGAGCTCCCGTTGTTTGGTCCCAGCTCCTGCCCACCTAGCAGTTTGAAAACACCGTCAGGTACTGCTTTGGTTTGCCATAAGCGGCTTAATCCTGCTGGCCACATGACCTGGAAAACTGTCTGCGGACAAACACTGGCTCCCTCGGCCAGTAAAGCGAGATGAGCGCTGCAACCCCAGAGTCGTCCGCGACTGGACCTAACGGTCAGGGGTCCTTTTACCTTTACCTTTTTTAGGAGAACTTCTGAGTCAGAGAGAAGAAAAAGGAAGGAAGGAAGGAAGGAAGGAAGGAAGGAAGGAAGGAAGGAAGGAAGGAAGGAAGGAAGGAAGGAAAACTGAATAATTTTAAATCTTTTAACTGGCATGGCTTCACCATCAAACCCTAGGAATTATGCCTCAATGAAGAAGGTTGAGGATGCTCTAGTTACTTCAGATTGATTTACTTCTCGGGATTCCTTGGGGGGAAACCATACTACTTTCAGCTTGCAAGACAAACTGGATGTACAGAAAGAGAATTCATTTCACTTCCACCTGGTTAATGCACAGTAATTAACCATGACATAAAAAGAAGCATTTTAAGGAGTCAATCCTAAAGCCAGGTGGTGGTAGGGGTGAACTGAAGGAAGATGAATCACCACATTTTTAGTGTGTGTGTGTGTGTGTGTGTGGAGTTAAGAAGAATGTTCATGAAAATATGTTCAGATTAAATTCAAACTGGCTCCAACAGTGATCATTAAGTGGCTACTATGCTATTTCTTCAGTGATACTAAATACCTGAGCACAAGGTTAATATGAATAATAGGGAAACATATGTTCTGCAAATAGCTCCTATTGTATGTGGAAGAGAACAGGTGTCTTGTTTGTTTTCACAGCTATTTCACCAGCACAGATAAATGACCCTTTTATGTTCCATCTTTCATGCTTCACCTTATTTTCCAAAAGCCGTATATGACTGATCAATTTAATTACTAGTGGTGCCATTGAGAACATTCCCTTCAGCATGTGAGAGAGCACAAGTTCATCTGACACACTTTACAGCAGCCTTTCCCAACCTGGTGCCCTCTAAATATTTTTGGACTGCAACTCTCATCATTCCTGATCACAGTCATGCTGGTTGGAGGAGCCTACTTTACGTCAACTATCAGCATGAAAATAAATAAGGTGGAACGAGAGTAGGGTCAAATGGTAGCTAATGCATAGCTGCCAAGTTTTCCCTTTTCTCGCGAGGAAGCCTATTCAGCATAATGGAAAATCCCTTAAAAAAAGGGATAACTTGGCAGCTATGAGCTAATGACTGTTCAGTGAGCAATGACCATAAGAAGTTGCCTTATACCGAGTCACATCATTTGTCCACCTACCTCAGAACTGTCCAATCTGATAGGCAACGGATCTTCAGGATATCAGGATCTTTCCCCTTTAGCTGGGGAAATCCAACTGGAGATTATGGGGGCCATACCCAAGACCTTCAGAATGGAAAGCATGTGTTCTGTTCAGTTATCTCTCTCCTTTAATGTTCTGACTTCTTTTTAAACAAGGCATACACCTCTGTTCTTGAGCTCTTTATTCGTGGTAAGCTTTTTGTAATCTGTTTTGAGGTTGTTGGGTTTTTGTTTTTGTTGTTTACAAACCAGCAGTGTATAAATTTTATGAAATAATAAATAAATAAATAAATAAATAAATAAATAAGTAAATGGAACAAAGCCTATTCCCCGCCCCCTCTCTTTCCCGGTGTGCAGTTCAAGGAATGACATTTGGCCTTAATTTCATTAGGCATTGACATAATATCACCTATTTCCTGCAAGTGGCTAGTTCAGATCTGGCAAGAGTGATTTATTACTAGTAGGGCTGAGCAATATACAGTATATCAATATATTGTCCAAAACTGGTTTGAAATCCATATAGTGATATTGGTTTCATAATTTTTGACCTGGCAATATATTGCAAATAATGGTGGGTAGGTGGGTGGGTGGGTGGGTGTAACAATGTTTAACTGGTGATATATCACAATGTTGAAAACCAGCTATTACCCAGCCTTAATTCCTAGGCACCTTGCTGGAGAGAGGGACAGTGAGGGACAGAGAGAGATGGCCATTCCAATATTAGTTTTCTGCCTGCCCACCACCAGTTTTTATCCCATGCACCACCAGGACTTATCCACACTTACCTTTTTGCTCAGCTCTTTCCAGACACATGTTTTAAAACTCCATGTCCAAATGACCATTTTTCACCCCAAGCTTTCCTCTTAAAAGCCCACTCCTCAATGCTGAATTGGAACAAATGACAATTCAGGTTTTCTGCAGATTGCGGTTGACACTGATTCAGCAGTGAAGAGTGGGTTTTTGCGGTCAAGTTCTGGAGCAAAGAAGAAGAAGGGTGGACTGTGCCTGGAAAGTGTGGAGGAAAAGAAAGTGTAGATAAGGCCTAACTACAGATTAACAAATAAAATGTGGCCATCAACAGGGAGAAGGGAAGAAAAAATTGTCCACTCCTGGTGTAGTTCAAACCAAGGCACAGCAAAGTAGTGATGAGGGAATTCTATTCGACTTGCATTTAATGGCAAATCTGCATGATTCATACTTTCTGAAAGAGTATACTGTTTCACTTGTGAAACATAAATTTTGATTCTTATAAGTGTTAAAATAGGAAGGGTTTTTTTTTAAAAAAACAACCTGATCCCTTTGTGACACCAAGGACCAATGTCCCTGTGGACAAGAGATCAGGCTGCCCTGCTCCTGAATTCAGGCAGTAAGTTGTGTGGAGTTTAATAAACTTCAAACATTCATAAACCTCCAAAGACCTGGGGGATTTAAGGGATGACATTTAATGTTAAATCAGTGGTGTAAAGAGAGAGGCTCCCTCCTTGGGTCTTGTGGGACCAGTGCTATGTCTCCTTTATCACACAGCCTCTTAATTGTAGTGCATCTTGAAAATGATTAGATCTATTGTTAGCAACAGGCCTTTGTCAGGGCCGGCGACCCTGTGATGAATAGGAATTTCTCCTTAATTCTTTTGGATGCTGAAGCCTGAAGTCACAACTGAGCCACAGACCCCAATTATTAAGTGATTAATGAAATTGTAATTGCCACCCCTTTGTTCGCATTCATCACCTGGTTCACTATTAATCATCGCAGGTGCTGTGATAAGGAAAATATTTTCCCACTGAAGGGCTCTAGCTAGATAGAGAAGGGTAAATAAAATAAAATGCAGCTACACAGCAGTCCAGAATAGGCACAAAGTTATGAAAAGCCAAGTTAACGACAAAACATGCAAAAAAGGGGGGGGAAGCATAACTTCTGGATGCAGAAAATTAACAGCTGTGACTCTAAATTGGGAAGTAATTCTCTCCCCCCACACACACACATACATACATACTTTCATACGAGCCAGGTTTACCCTACCTTTCCTGCACAAATTCCCAGGACATACAGAACAACTCAACATCTCCCCTACTACTCCAGGATGAAAACCCAGGTGTTACATACTCAGTTGCTAGATTTTGTGCTGCTATGATGGATATTTGCCGAAGGGTGGTTTGTGCTACAAACCAGTCCTATTGCAAGCCAATACTGTATTGCAAGATCGTTATTTCCCTAAGCTCCACCCCTTATAGGTGTTTTCCTTGCATGTCTTTTAGTCCTTATCAGTTTTAATTATCAGTTTTTATTCATCAATTATCTGTGTTTAATCTTGTATTCTATTCACATGTTTTATCCTATGCTTGTGGGATTTTGGTTTGTGTGTGTTCTTATTTGCTTTAACAATTACTTGTTTAACTCCTAACTGCTGTTTTATCCATATGTTTCTCTTATGCTGGTCTGTGACTGTAATAAAGTTTATTCATACATACTTTCAGATTTTTGCTTGCAGATTTTATTAAAGCTACTAGCACTAGTAACTTTTTTTAAAAAAAAAAAGTTTACAATGGTTGAAAATGAATGTGAATACATAATACGGAGAGTACACTGGTTGTTTATTTGTTATTACAGTTTTATCATACCTTTCCTCCAAGGAGCTCAGTGTTACAAAAAACATTCTCTCCTGAAGAAGGACTGGTTCAGTCAGTAGAGCATGAGTCTCTTAAGCTTAAGGTCATGAGTTCGAGCCCCATGTTGGCCAAAAGATTTCTGCTCTTCAGGGGGTTGGAATTGATGACCCCTGTGGTCATTTCCAGTTCCACAGCTCTCTGATTATATGAATTTACAGTGAAATTTGTTTCCTTGTGAAATGAACAAAGAAGCCTTTCTTTCTAGGGGAGCTCCATTTCTCCATGGAGCCACTGTACTCATTAGTAATGTTTACTAATGTGATGATGTCACAACCTTTGACACCTGAGATGACTTATTTTATCCTCAACAGTGTGAGGCAGATTAGACTGAGAGAGAGAAGAGGCTGTCTCAAGTGCCTCTAAAAGTCCCTCAATGAAGACACAATTGGTCCATATAGTCAACCTACGGGGACACAAGATTACAAGCATTGTCTGCAGAACAAGAACTTCTGCATATATATATATATATATATATATATATATATATATATATATATATATATATATATGACAATTTCAAATGTTGTTGCTCTCCTTACAGAAATATGGCAATTCACAGCAATGAAGTTTTTTCAGGTTTGCCTGTTCCCTCCAATTACAGCTAAATTTGGGTCATTCTTACATCTCCGCTCCACACACCCACATATGTCCCTGCTGAGGTAGTGCTTTACCACATATCTTGTTCTTGTTGCTGAGAGAACATTTACATTGTGTGTGTGTGTGTGTGTGTGTGTGTGTGTGTGTGTGTGTGTGTGAAACTTCATGTATCCAAGCAGGAATGAACCCTTGTTATGGCTATGCAGAGATGATGTGACAATGGAGGCCCAATCAAGTCAAGAGAAAATGAAAATGCTAGTTTCTGAGCTTTCAGGTGCCAATGAATGTCTGTCAACAGTGGGGCTCTGCTCTAGGTAATCCATAGCTTTTTACAAGAGCTCTCGGGAAAGACCCAGAAAGACTGAGCCAATTATGGCATGGAGTGCTCATCAAACACTACACAGCATCTTCCTCAGCTCACAGGGGTTCCTTCAGCCAATGTGGATAATGCCCTGAAGCAAGAAAGATGAAACAAACTAGTGAAAAGGAATGTTATTAAGGAGGAAAATGGGTTTGGTAATTGTTATTATGGAAGTATATGTTTTAAAACCATGGGAGAAAGGCCTAATGCTCCACTAATTTATCACAATTCAATGTTGTGGTCTCACGGGGAAAATGAAATATTTTTACCCAGTGAATGGTGATGTAACTCACCATTCAGGATGTACTGGAAGGGGCTAAATTGGGTTAGCAGAGTAAATAAATAACCACAATGAATGATGAAAGGGGAATAATAAAGTGCTATAGGGTTCCATTACACTGTTCAGACAGACATCTTGTCATTTAGTGTATGAGATAAGGCCAGTATTATCTATCAGGCTGTCTGGAAATACAGTAATATGCTAAGAAACAAAGTGATATTCAATTGAGTTATAATGGTTAAAAATAGGCTGCTGCAAATGTCCAAAATAGAGAGCCTTTGTTCCATCTGGGAAAGGCTGGTGCAGTGCCAGCTCCAAAGTCTGAATGGCCTTCAGGTAAGCACTTATCCTGGGAGAAGTGGATTGTGCAACTGAAGAACTATCTCCTGCTGCCTTTGTATCTTTTTGCCCCATGCAAAGCCAGAGAGGTGGTGGCGTTATGGGAAGGAAGAGCTGCCTGTTGGGCTGGCCCTACTTTAGGCAGAGTGAGCTAGCTGACTCAGATAACGGTGGGAGGGCAAGGAGTGGTGATGAGTAGTTGGAGGACAGTGATGCATCCAGCTCTGGACCACCTAAACTAGGCAAATGCTCTCAAGTGTGGAGTACAAGAATTTTTGTAGCAAGATACAGCCACCAGTCTGGTTGTCTTCTGTAGGAAGAGTTCGAGGGGGCACCATATCTCCTTTGCCACTGGTAAACACATGCCTCGGGCTAGCTGCCCTGCTGGGGAGTACTGTGACTGAGATTGCAGAACTTGCCTACTTCCTCTTGCAACAGCTAAGTCCCTATCCTGCAGCTGCCAAGTCCCTATCTTTAATGTTTGCCTTTGTGCTTACATTCTGGGTTATGGCCTGCATTTGCCACGGGATTTAGTGTGTGCTTCTGCACAGGTGTGCTTCTGCCAAACATACTCGCCAGGCTTTATGTGGTGTACCCCCTCTCCTATCAACACTCCTCCATTAAGGAAGCTTAAACCACGGCTAGGGGTGGGGGTGGGGAATTTGTGTTCTCAGAGCTGCAATGACCAGATTCCTTAACAACCAACCTTAACAACAAGTTCCCAGGATGGCATGGCATCCAAATGGCCAGAGGTTATGGGAGTTATATATCAGCAACCACTGGGAAGCCACAGGTTAGCCACACCTGCAGTAAGATAATGTAAGATATACATTTATTTTCCATTATTCCGTGAATTAACAGAATCCTCCTGGCATTCCCATTCAAATGGAGGTGGGCATAGAATTATGGGCATTTATTGTACATTCTTGTAGACTCGTTTTTAGAAAGCTGAAGTGAAACTCAAAAAAAAAAAAATTCACACCATAGTGCCTTCATGTAGAAGAGCTCAAGGGAAACATTGATTTCCTGAATATTAGAGCTGCATGTTATTAAAGTGTCATACATTTGTACTATTCTTACACATCAGGGGGAGACAGAAGAGGCTGGCATTTATCAGGTGGCCTACATAAGGCAGCTATGGATTAGTTCATGGGGAAAATGACCTACTTCGGTCCTCAAAGAGAAACCATCAAACTGACAAGTGGAAAGAATGTTACCTTGTGGCTAACTTTTTGACAGAATTGAAGATGCATAGGTAGATCAACATCCTGTTGCTGCTGCAATTATGGAACCCACTTTTCCTCCTTTGGATATGAAAGTGCCTTAAAGTGGCATGGTCTAAGAGGTTTGTGCCACAAGGTCAACTCAGCCATGATGTAGCAATAAATAAATAAAAAATAATTAAATACTGTTTAAATAAGAAGCTGAGGCTCCAATACTTTGGCCACCTCATGAGAAGAGAAGAATCCTTGGAAAAGACCCTGATGTTGGGAAAGATTGAGGGCACTAGGAGAAGGGGACGTCAGAGGACAAGATGGTTGGACAGTGTTCTCGAAGCTACGAACATGAGTTTGACCAAACTGCGGGAGGCAGTGGAAGACAGGAGTGCCTGGCGTGCTATGGTCCATGGGGTCACGAAGAGTCGGACACGACTAAACGACTAAACAACAACAAAATAAGAAGCAGCAGCTCTCAGTCCCCTCTTAAGCTACTACCACAATCCAACACAGCTTTTTTTCCCTATAGAAAAAGAACCACAGGTGGCCTTACTAGGAAGTAACATTTGGCAGCTGTCTGAGAGGAACTGACTAGGGCCACATTCACACCATATATTTATAGCACTATGGTGCTGTAACTTAAAACAGTCATGGGTTTATCCCCAAAGAATTCTGGGAGCTGTAGTCTGTTAAGATTGCTGAGTGTTGTTAGGAGGCCTCTATTACCTCCCCAGAGATACAATTCCAACAATGGTTTAACAGTTAATCCTGCTTTACAAGGAACTCTGGGAATTGTAGCCATTTCAAGTGGTATCATATTGCTTAAATGTTTGGTGTGAATGTAGCCAATAGCTCCGTGGTAGAGCACGTATTTTGCATTCAGAAGATCCCAGGTTCAATCTTGGGCAGCTCCAGTTAAAAGAACCAAGCATCAGGGAAGACTAAATCAGGTCCTCCCTAACAAGAGGGCACGTGTTGCAGTGCGACCTGGCAACCAGGCCCAGTGTTGTGTGTGGGAACGTTTGGATAGCCACAACACCCTATGGGTGGTCCTTCGATCCTGGGTACAATTGGGCCAGAGTGACGTCAGTCAAGGCGATCGAGGGACCTCTATTTAAGCCTACACACGTGTCCCTGAGCTTCCTCTTTTGGGCTCTGTGCATCGGAACACCCGGCCACCTCTCCCTATATTTAAGGCATTTTGCGATTGGTCTTGCTATGCCGTCGTTGGGACAGGGGCACGGCAGGAATTTCCGCACTTGGCTGATTGGCTAGTCCCACTTGGGTTTCACCTGCCACGTAACAAATTGTCACAACTTGTAAGGTTGCAGATAGGCTCTGGTTCTGGTGCATAGCTGCCAAGTTATCCCTTTTTTTAAGGGAAATTCCCTTATGCTGAATAGGCTTCCTCATGAGAAAAGGGAAAACTTGGCAGCTATGTTCTGGTGATAGGGGTGGCAGGATGCCTAGCCATCCCTATGCATTGGGTATTCCTTTAAGAAGGAATCAACGGACTCATGGTTGGTCTTTCCTGTGAGGGGTTGTGCCCTGAGCCTGAGTCTAGGGGACATCTGGGTGGAGGCCTAGCAGGGCTCCTGCTTGCCACTGTCCCAGGTGTTCACCCGAGACTGACCTATTGTTGGTGCCCAGGGTCAGAGTTGCCTGCAAGGCAGGGAGCTAGTTGAACCAGAGCCTATGCAACCACTCACTTAATTGTAATCACTAAAGATGTGGCCTAAATTCTGCCAAAAACAAAACCTAAAATTTGAGTCTTGTCTGAATTTATTTCTTGGGGGTGGTTAAAAGGTCTCCACATGCAACAGCCACTCTGCGACCCAAGAGTGTTGCTGGCAGTCAAAGTAAACAAAACTGAGCCATATGGACAAATAATCTAGATTCTTATATTCTTCCTAGGTGGCAAATTCTGATTAATGATATTGGAGTCAGGAGAAATGGATCTAACACAATCCACCAGATGATCTTGGAGAAATTGCACTGAGTTCAATGGGTCCTGTACCTCAGACCTTTCCCATGGAAAGTGTTCATCCCTGGGAGCACCATTTTGATTTTCTGATGCCTTGAGCCAGAACTGAGAACTGTAAAGACTTATTGGTTTGGTATCTAATCATCCAAGCCAAGAACTATGGAATGGGATCACTATTGGTCACCCAGAGTTCCTGGTTTACCTCTGGGGAGAGTGCCTAGAAGCTTAATAGTTCATTTCCAATACTATATAGTGTAATGGTATACCCAGGAGCAGCCAGACTCCTCCTCATCTTTTAGTTTAATCTAGGCTGTCGTATCCCTGTTAGCAGCTGGTTGGAAAGGAAATGTCATCTTCCGTTTTCTCATATTATGGGTTTTCCGTTTACCCTTCGAATCACAAATATACAGCAGTGGGATCCAAGGATGGACAATAAACTAGATGAAACTCATTTCCCCTGGGTATACATATGCCTGCACACACAGAGAGTGCACTGTAAACTCTGTCATATGGTGGCTTGTTGCTGCCATAGGAGAGACTGCCAGCATCTGCTCCTAATCAGAAGAATTTAATTCAGGCTCTGCATGGGCAGCTTTCCTTATGCCATCACATTATTTCTATGAATGGAAAGTGAATCTTTCTTATTTTTTCATCCCTGGTCAGAAGCTGATATGGCGAGAGAGCAGGTCCCTTCTGATTAGAAGAAGCACGCACCTTGGTAGAGGACTGAATGTTAAGCAGGGCCTCTCTGCAGCTCAGATATTGTCGGTGTTTTGATCTAGTCATTTGTAGTTATTATGAGCAGCCATTCAGGGATGGACCAGACTTGTAATCATTACCCACTGAAGCTTAAGGATTTACCCATCCTGTTTTGCCTTCCTGCTGGAAAACATGACAAGAGGCATGGGGCAGGGGGGAAGCACTGATATACTTTTTGTGCTAATCTCAACAAGACCCAGGCTGTCTAAATTAACAATTTGTTCAGCCATCGTTAGGGATGCATGGATCTGTCAGTTTCAGTTTCTCATTTGCCCATGTTAGTTTGCAAGTTTTTTTTTTAAAAAAAGAAGTCCTCCTGATAATTATTCAGCATTTCAGTGAAAATATATTCTAATATATACATTTTTGCAAGCACCTCCCCCTAGTATAACACATTCTTACAAGCAAATTGCTATAATACAATACTTTGTTGTATGCTAGTTTCACTGACCAGTGCATATATGAAGTATGTGACTTTTTTTGCACATTACTTGGCTGGAGAACTGCACCACAAAATTCAGAAAAGTGCTAACTTTGAAGGCTGTTTGAGTTTTGGTACTTTTATTGTTCTGGAAAGTGTGGATTAGGTTCATTGCCTCTAAATGAAAACTGAACTGAATTTCTCTTTGATATATAACCATTGTAGGTCATTGTGAATAAGAATGTATCAGAATAAAATACTATGGTGCTCATCCCCCCCCCCCTTTTGGGATCAAAAATCACCTCTCAGGAATGCGAGGGGATGCTATCATAGGAGTAGAAGCTTTACTGCAAAAGACAAAGGTTTTTCTTCTTCTGGCAAAGAAGTACTTTAGAGAACCCATTAATGCTCGCACTTAGAGAGCTAATTGCATGCTAGGTTACATGGGTGATCTCTAAAAGCAGGAAGATTCACCGGAGCACATTCACTGTAGTGGCTTACTACTGGAACAACTGACAGATGTGTCCCTTACGACTATAGGATTCACATTAAATCTGCCATGGTTTAGTGTTACACTTACGCTAGATAACCTGGCAGTGGTTTACAATTGTTTCTTCAGGGTTGCTTCAATGATAAAAGAAGGATGGCCCTGCAGTTTGTCGCAACTAGCACAGTCCTCCTAGGCGGGAAGTGTTTGGCAAAATGCTCATTTCAAAGATGAGTCCCAAACTCATCTGGAAACAAAAATACGAAGTGACTAAGTGTGTGTCATTACTTACAGCAGCATCATACCATTTTAACTAGTCCTGGCTCCCCCCACCCACAAAGAATCATTGGAGCTGTATTTTGTTGAGGGTACTGACAGTTGTCAAAAGCCCCCTACCCCCCTTACAAAGCTACAATTTTCAGAGTACCCTGGGAAGAGGGATTGGTTATTTAATAATAATAATAATAATAATAATAATAATAATAATAATAATAATAATAATAATTTATTTATATCCCGCCCTCCCCAGTGAGAGCCGGGCTCAGGGTGGCTGACATTAATAAAATTACAATAAAATGTAAAAGAAAGAAAAACAATTGATTAAAATGCAGATTAAAATACAATTTAGATTTTAAAATTGTTTAGAAATAAAGCCTCATTTTAAAATGGCCCAAATCAAACTACACCTTTCATTAGCTCCCATTTACATGAGAGTTATGTCCCAAGGCACCACGCACCTTGGTGAAATCGTGCATAATTGAAACCCATTGAAAAAGCCTGCGAACACCCCGTTCTGCTTCACCCCGTTCTACCCCCATCCCCATTCTGCCCCTTTAAGTGACATTTCAGTGACATCTTTATGATGTTTCCTGGTCACTTCCGGGTTAAGTGTGGTTGCATACATACTGAATGTATGTAAAGGGGGGGCTGTCTTGATTGCAAAAGTAACTCTACTAATAAAAAGGGGAACCAAACCAAATTTCTTCCCCTCCCCATTACACACACACACACACACACACACACACACACACACACACACACTCCTGTCCTTGTTTGCATACATGTATGTCCTGTAAAAAGGATTCATGATAGCAGAATTATGAAAAAGAATCAAAACTAATCTGCATAATTTATTCTAACTGCATAATGTATACGTTTCTCTTTGGAACTTAATCTGAGGGATGAGGAAATAGTTCAGCTATAATATAAGGTTCGGCTAAATATGTTGCTTGTGTTCTGAGTGGTGCACTTCTGATTAATTCTAGGAATGATCCCTGATCTGAAGTATCCCTCATATGCATGCTAACTGCCCACAAATAACATTTATTTGCAAGTCTCCTCCGACGAACACCATCAGGGCATCAAGCATTTTCAAAAGCACAGGGTTCCTACCATTTCCACACGGTGCTGTGAGAGGGATTGGTTTGACAGTTGCAAAATGAGCAGACATTACTTCAAGCAGTTTGCAATGAAATTTAAACCCTCCGGGGGGGGGGAGTGAATGTTGTATTGTGGAAGGGAGGAGGGAACCAAATGAGCACCGACCCCCTCATGCTACCTATGAATGTGTACAAAGAAGGCCTGGCACTTGATGAAGCACGCTGCAAGGTGGATTGTAAAGTCGGGACTGTTTGATCAGCAATCACTCGTTCTGTAGTTGGCAGCTATTTAATGCTTGTAGTTTGAATGTGCTCAGTGTGAGTTCAGGTTCACTCTGAACATGTTGCAGAACTGCTTCTTGCAACAGCCAACCTTTCACCCCTTTGCCTCCTCCTTGAGGAAGAGGGAAATTCTAAAGGCAACATCTAATGGTCCAGCAACTCCTCAGCGGGTGCTGACAAAAAATCGCTGCTTAGAAATCAGCGGTGCAGTTCTGCTCGCTCCATGATAAAATCAAAAGACATGCAGAATAAATAAAAGGAGGCAGGAAAGAGGACGGAGGACAGAGAGGAGTACAAGGAAGAGTGTCTTGCCACTCATGGCACTAACCAGGGAATGAGAAATGAATGCTCAGTGCTTTGTTCCATCTCTCATGATTCCTGCATTTCACTTATGCATTTCACTGGGCATTTACCACAGCTATGGAAATGTTGTTTATACAGAAGTGCTCAATTTGGTTAGCTTAAAATATCAGAAAAAGGCACTTGAAGTTAGCAGAATAGTAGAAGTTAAAATAAACCCAGTTTTAAGCAGCATATATGTATAACAAAGAAGAGGAAGAGGAAGAGGAAGAGGAAGAGGAAGAGGAAGAGGAAGAGGAAGAGGAAGAGGAAGAGGAAGAAGAAGAAGAAGAAGAAGAAGAAGAAGAAGAAGAAGAAGAAGAAGAGCAGTTCTAAGTAGTGGTCTCTTATTGGATAAATTATTGAAATTATATAATTAAAACTGAAATGTGTGTGAGAAGGGCTGAGCAAGTGAAGGCTGGAATATGAAGATTGTGTTTGCAAGAGAATCAGGAGAGAAGGTTGGAACAACACGTACACATACTGCATGAACACACGAGCTATTGCTATAATAAGGAGGACAAAGAAAGGAGGGAAAGATAAGAAAGTTGCTATGCCACGTGATTAAACCCGTAGAAGCTAGCAGAAGTGAACGTTGCTTCCATTTCCTTGTGCATTTCATATTTGGTGTGCCACCCCCTTTACTACTTGCTAGTTGAGGTTTTGTCACACCAGCTTTGCAGCATCTAAATAAATGTCCTGTTTGGCTGACAATTAGTGTCTGGATTCTATTGGTGATTCCAGGCAGCCCAGGGTGCTGAACTTGAATCCCAATATTTCCCCAACACTCTGAATGCACATCTATATAAGAATGCCTTGCTTGCATAGTTTCTAGAAATCATATAACTTGGTAATCAAATTATCCCCTACAGGTGTAAAAATGGCAAATAGAGAATTTCCAACTGTGACACCATTGAGTGCAAAGGGCACTCTGGGAAGGAATCCCATCTAGGAGAAGGAAAACTCTGATCCTGAACCTCTACTGCCTTGCAACTATACTCATTTGTGTGAAAGGTTTTGGGAGTAAACCCTGAGGAACAATCGGTACCCGCTACCTTGGAGGACATCTTCAGGAGAAGAAAAGGCTAAGGAATAAACCCTACACAAATCAGGAGTGGAGTCCCTAAGGTGATTGCATGGCAATCTGCCTTCTGGCAGCTCTTGCAGCCAAGCTGGTGTCAACAACTTGGGAGTCAGCAGTTACAAGTTTCTGGTCTCTGCAGCTACAGAAGGCACTGTGATTCTTCAGCAGATTGACTTCATCCCTAGAGGTGCACTCCATTGTCTCTTGAGACAGATGGGTGCCAACTATTAGAGGCCGATGGCGATGTGTGCTCTTCTGCCTTCCAAGTATCACTGCTGCTTACTGACAGATGGAAGGGAAGGCAGCAGGAGCTTTGCACAGTGTAGACACAGCACGGATAAAGCAGGAGGAGCATCCGATTGGCTATGTTGCAGCATTTACACCATGGCAAAGTCCCACTTTCTTGCTCTCTCTCCTCCACCTCTTTCTCTTGGTGAGCATCAACATACCACATTGGGAAGATGGGAGAGCAATGGCACCCCATCTGCACAGCCCTGGTGTCTGAGGCTATGTATAGCTTTCCTAATATGCAAGAAACTGCACAATAAAGAGCAGACTCTTCAGCCCTACATTTTGGCATGGGAAATGCCAGTCCCTTCCACGTTAAGAAAAAAAATCAGCCACATTTCCCTCTTCACATTAAGATACTACAGAGTTGTCATTTAGGCTGCAGCATTCACCCTTGCCTTGAAGGGCAATGGAAGACTTTATTCCCAGCCTAATTGCAGTAGGGAGAGAAAAGGACAGGAGTCATGAGGAGGAGATTATGTGAGCTGGATGAGGAGACCCCAGGGGCCACATCTGGCCGGTAGTCCTCCATTAGCAGCTTACAGCAATTCCAACTCCCTGCTATTATGAGCAGGCATTTTGGCTGTAAAGCAGTTCATCCCCATGCTCAGAAGTAACTCAGTTGACTTTCACTGATCCAGCCCTTGACCCACAAAAGCTTTCCAGACAGACTGTCCATGTCCTTCCTTTAAACGGGGGGGGGGGGGAACCCCACATAAGCAGCAAAGAGGAATAGGAATGGAAAGAGTGAGGGAAGCATCTGTTTTAGGGAAGCTTGGGGAACAATTCTGTGCAGCAAGATAGTGGAGGAGAAACGCAGCTGAGTGCACCTCAATGACCTTTTCTTTTCAGAACAGGAGTGATGATGTCATCTGCAGGATTGCCACGGTAACTGACAGATCTTCATTCCAGATAGTGAAGAGGTAGCCTTCCTGACGTTGTTGGACCACAGCTCCCATCAACATCATCCAACATGGCCATTGGTCAGGCATGAGGGGAGCTGTAATCCAATGACATCAGGGGGCACTATGTTGGCTTCTGCTGCATTAATGAATGATGTCATAATGGAGCTTTCACATTTCTTTCTGGTAGATTAGGATAGAGGAAAATAATGCAGAGGCAAGAATATTTTATTTCTTGTTCATTTCAGGGGGTTCCTACTTCTAGGCATAGAAACAGCCCCCTCCCCACCACCAGCAGAACACCCTCCTCTCACTAGGTTTTGGGCAGGGTGTGAGGGCAGAGAGCAGGAGCGGTGCCTTCCCATTTCAGAATGTGATAGGCCACCACTGTCTATTCATTTAAAGGGTAACATTTCTTTGTAAAATTGTATGCATTTCTCACTACTAGCAAAATCCCAAGGAAAAATATTTACCTGCTGTCTTGTGGAGTATCTTTGGGAGAGAAAAGGGGTAAGGAGTAAACCCTAAAGAAATTCAGAGGACAGCTGGATGGCACCTTGCACACCTCCTTACGACAACTTCTGCAGCCAAGCTGGTGCCAAATGTATTGCTCTGCCTTCCTTTAGACCACGTCAGCGAGGCCAAGACATCTGGGCAGTCCAGGACCTCCAGACACACTGTCCAGACCTTCACTCCAGATAGAGGCAGTCTCTCAAGTAATCTGGTCCCTCAAACAAGATGAGGTGTATACTACCAAAGCTTTGAATTTGGCCCAACGACATCAGCAGGCAGTGCAAATCTCACAAGCCAGGTTTTATATGCTGGTGGTAGTTTGCCTTCAGACCAACCTCAAGGGTAGCCTCACATAAAGCACATTGCAGCAATCCAACTTTGGGGTTACCAGTGCATAGAAAACTGGTTCTGGCTGCTTGCCCAAGAGCAAAGGCAAAAATTGAAACAGGCAATCTTTCAGCAGTGCCCTAGCAGGAGCAGAATGAAGTATGAGTACTGCAAAGGGCCCTTAAAGCAACGTTAAGTGAAAACATAGTCATGAAAGCTAACCACTGCCACAAGCAAAGGTTTGCCTTAAATGTTCCAGGAACAATGGAGATATTGTTCCATGTTTAAGCTGTTATTGGTATGATTGATTTTGTTCCATTTGCTCTCTGATCCTCTTTCCCACCAGCCCCAATTATTTTTAACATACATGTTTTGCTTTTAGCTGAAAGCAGGTTGACAATACATCTATCATTCTTAAAGAACCATTCTCAGGGCATTTATTTTCCATAGTTCCATTTATTTGGTCTCTTGCTCTGTACATTCCCTTGAAATGAATCCATCACATTCAGCTTTATTTTTTCTCTCCTCTCTTAACCTGAATAGCTTTCCATCAGTTTTTGGCATTTGTTTCAACACTACATCATATTCATTAACATTTACTCCTTACTCATAAGGTGTATGATGGAAGGAGCAGGTTCTGAGTAGGGATGGGGGAGAAGTGGGGTTCTGCTTGCATTCTACACTTCTTGAACCAATACACAAAAGTAAGACCATTATTCCTTAGTAATTCACACTTCTCTGAATGTTGTGATTCAGATCTCCAATTAAACAATGCATACACCAATGCATAAGCCACAAGAAAATGTGCATAAAATAAGATGCAAAATGCATTATATTAAGGGAAATGGATTGCAAAAATGTCCATATTAATTAAAAGTGCATACAAAAATATATATTTGAAGAGAAATTCACCCTCAAGCTGGTGAATTTTCATCATACAATATGCTGTGCAAATGAAGATAATTTATTTTAGGTTTGGAAAAATTGAAAACTGATATATCTGTTCACCCCCAGTTATGGGTCCTGTGTGTGTATATCTGTGTGTATGTTTATGTGTCCAGATCTCTCTCTCTCTCTCGTCTCATGTGAAGTTTTATGTATTTATTAGACATGTAGAAGATTTGGAAGGAGTAATAACAAAACCTGCAACATTTTCTGAGCAAGCAGCAAATGTAAATTGTGCTGCAAATGGTCAAATGGGCCAAACAGTCATTAGAATGCTCCATCTTCTGGCCAGATCCATTTTCAGCATGCAAGGAGATGCATGGGGAAAATTGAGATCCGAACCAGACCATATAAATGAATCTAATTTTGAGCAGAGCAAATAGGTAACCACTTTGCTATTAATCTAGCTGGAATGCACAAGTTACCTGCATGCTCCAGAGTCAATTTTGGATTAAGTGCATCACCCTTGCAGAGTCTGTTTATTGCCAACTGTGTGTACTTGAAACTACCACAGTCATGTGCAATAATTCTCTACATACTCCTTGCAGTTACATGAAATTTACTTTATTTGAATCACACTGCTACTGCTATTTAGATAGCATTTTTTCATTATTGTTGTGTATGCTCCATGTAAGCTCATCAGTTCTAACAAATTGCCTGCAAGACAGGTCACCTTTGTTATATTTGTTGTATATGACAGGAATAAGGAACCTATGGCCTCCTATGTGTTTGAGAATATAACTCCCATCACCCCTGACCACTAGCCATGTTCACCTGTCTTCAGTTAATGAATTCTGGATTCCAATAACATATGGAGGCCCAGAAGCTGCCCATCCCTGGTAGGCTATATGTTGAAGAGTACAAGGTGGTTTGCCTAAGACACAATATAACAATCTTACAGCTCACCTTTGATTGTTGGCCTTCCCAAAAGCCCAAGCTAACATGCTTTATTGCACCCATTAAAAAATATCCCTATTACCTTGATGCTTAGAATATCTTTTTATGACCATTTTTTTCCAATGTAACATCTGTGTATAGTTGTTTTATTTCTCAGTTACTTAGTCTCCTCTGACCTTATCTTTTCAATGAGATAAGAAGCCCTTTTCTGGAGCATGACAACAAGATAGTACTGGTATTTGAATTAGAGACAGGAATTAAAATTGGGGGTGCAATTAACCAGCTCCCCTTTCCTCATCGACTGGAGGATGGGGGGCAGAAAGCAGAAGGGGGCCTCTAATATCTCTTGAGCTCCTTAAGGAATTAAAAGGACTGAGAAACTTTCCAAAAATGAATCCACCTTGATGACAGGTTAGAAACCCAACGTGTTCAAGTAACGATCTAACAAATCCCAGTTGAAATTGGCTCTGCTTTAATTATTCTAAAGTGTGAAATGGATTACATTACCCTAAGCTATTTCATCTTCTACAAACGACCCCTTGATTAGAACACAGGTAATTCAAGACTCCAGAGGTGACCACGGGACCTCTGTCAAAGTTTATATGCCACCAAGGGAGGGGGAGGGTTGCTGCTCAGGTGACTAATATATCTTCAACATTGAAACTTACAGAGGGACAGAAAAATGAAAGCTAAGCTTTGTCGTTTTCTAATTTCAACATAAAATAACAAGGGAGAAAGTAAGATAAGCAGGAGATTGCACAAGCTTGCAACAAGCTAATTGGCAGGACTCTCTTAGATCCCATGCTCTTTTCACTCAGTCTTTTTTCCCCAGGAGGGTGGAAGAGCGTACCCATCTGTGAGATGTGTCTCCTGTTAAGGAAGTGTGGGAAAGGCCCGAGAAAGGGAGCAGTTCAAGAACAGATAGAGGCAAGGCACATATGCATTTGTGGAATAATAAAAACCCATGCATATAGTGCTTTTGATTGTTCAAAATCCTTCAAACACAGCCTTATTAAACAAGTTAACAGAAGTTAATAGCTTGTTTCTTCTTCTTAATTACCGTAGCTTCTTTATAAACAGAACAGAGGTGCCAACTAAAGCAAGTGTCACTTTATTCCACAGATACGGAACCTGTGCCTCTCCAGAAGTTCATAAAATCAGAGAAATCAAAGGACTAAAAATTCATTTTGTTACTTTGGGCTCAGTCCTCCAATCTGTTACGGTCATCTTGAATCCCAATTCTGTTTTCTGCAGCATTGGCTATCCCTCCTAGTTTGGTGTCATTTGCAAATTTGATGAGCCTTAATTTGATGAGCCTCCATGCCTTAAGCCAAGTAATTTATAAAGACATTGAACAACAGGACCCAGGAAAGAGCCCTGTGGCACCCCACTTGTCACTTTTTCCCAGGATGATGAGGAACTATGAGTGAGTACTCTTTAGGCTCATTCTGTAAACCAGCTACAAATCCACCTAACAGTTACCTCATCCAACCCACATTTCACCAGCATCTTGACAATAATATCATGAGGGACTTTGTCAAAAACCTTGCTGTTCTTGGACTCCAGCTCCTGAGAGCCTATGAGTATGCCCCATGACCAGGGATAGTTGGAGTCCAACAACATCCCGGGGGGGGGGGGAGCACAGGTTCCCCATCCCTACATTATTCAGTTGTCCAAATTCCAATGCAGTGGAGAGGGGGAGGACACCACCAGCAAAATCATTCACCATGGTGAGGGTTTTCCAAGCATGCTTTCCATTTAGTATGTTTCTCCCTTGCATCCTGAATTTGAGCATCTTCAAAGCCCATGGCACCTTTGGTAAAGGCTGTTCTCCAACTGGAGCGCTCACAGGCCAGTGTTTCCCAATTGTCAATTTATACTAGTTTTTGGTATTTTAAGATTTTCCTTGAGAGAGTCTTTAAACCTCTTTTGTTGGCCACCGGCATTACACTTTCCATTTTAAAGTTCAGACTAGAGTAGTTACTTTGGAAGACGATAATCAGGCATCCGAACAACATGGGTTGGAGGCTTCCTTCCCAGCTAATTACTGAGTTGTAGCACAGACAGCTGATGCCTTAATGCCTAACAACAAAGACATGAACTTGAGACTTACATATTATTTTCATATGTCCTACTCTGATCCAGGTCTGTTCTGCACCAGCAGCAAAGTGATGTGGCAATAGGCCACTTCTGGTGGCAGATGAGGAATTGATGTTTTGTAGGCAATATGGAGGGTGTGTTTTTTCTTTTCCTTTTGTGTGAAATCAGGGTATCTGAAGGACTGTGGTCTAGCAGCTCATACAGCTTGTTGGTGGCACACCAACTGAATTTCTGCATGATATTATCCATTCATCAGACAGTTGCTACAGGCTCAAATCAAATCCTGATACTTCCCATCCCTAGACAGCATTAGATTATAAAATGGTTTGTTCTGCTAGCACAAGGATGGGCGGAAGGAATGACCCTCCAAATGTTGTTAGACTACATCTCCATTTATGCCCGGGCATTAGTCAGGCTCACTGAGGTTGATAGAACTTTGAGTACAACAACACCTGCAACTTCTTAAATTCCCCAACCTTATGCTAGGGGACCAGTTCCTAATCTGTCCCCCCATCCCTGACATAGCACAACAATTTAGCCAAGTTTTCCCCAACCATATTATTTCTCTAGTCGTTTGTATTTCTGAAGGGCTTATTCCAATAACAAAACAAAACAAACATGCAGAAGTAATCTACTGATATTTTTTTAAAAAACACATGACCTGACCAGGTTTGCTATGAGTGTAACTTGCTGCTCTCCTGCCAACAGCTCACCATTCCTGGCAGCATCTTAGGGACCATAAAACCTGGTCAGCACATTGACACACAATGTGAGTAATTTATATGGGAGGTAAGCTCATTCATATATAACATTAGGTCAAAGGTGGGGAGCATCAAGCCCTGGGTGCAGAAATCACCTCTCCAAGCCTTTTTATTTGGCCCTTGGGACACACCCTCTCCCCAGACGACATCTTTCACAAACCCTGCTTATATCATCCTCAAACATTTTTGCCTGGCTGGAATATGTCTATAACTGTGATAATGTTCATTTGCTTGCATGGGTGGAGTATGGAGAGAGGCATGTGAGTGCAGAAACCTCTGACTTTCCTGTGAATGAAATGCAGCCTACTGTAGAGAGGTAAGTGCTGACTCTGCCCACCGCTGGTACATGGTCCAACTAACACGTTCCATCAGCCCACTTGTGCAATGGACCTCCCTCCCTCCTCCCCCTGTGCACCCCCTAAAACTGTTCTAGGTGTTCCCCCAACCCTCTGGAATAGATTTGTGGAAGGTGTGGGGCATGCATGGGGAGAGGAAAGGGGGGGTGTTCTGTTGAGCAAGCAGAAATCCTTGCGCTGACAGAGCATGTTAGTTGGATGCCTCCCACAATCTGCAGTTTAGAGACAATAGGGCAATTTATGCTCTCACAATTCAGATTGCATTTAGCACTCCTTAAATTTCAACATGCTGAAGATATATTTCTATAATAAAGTTTTTGTTTCCCCAACCATCTTGGCTCTATTAAGGCGGGGGGAGTACAAAACACAATTTTCACTTCCCTTGAAGGAACCTAAAGCTGCCTGACTAGCTTTCTCTCCAGCTGCAGGCTGTTTTGAATGTAGACAAATTGCCAGAGCTGATTTCGTCTACAAAAAACTGATTAGTGAACCCCCTGTGAATTCTCTAACTGTACCGTTGGCAGCCTAAGAGATTAGTGAAGCAATTCCCATCATCAAATTATTTACTGTTAAAATATTGGATTAGGGATGTTGTTATCCACTGCTCTGAGATTACAACGTGATTCTGTAAAGATGAGAAAGGAGGAAAATAAACTTACCCTCAATCATTGGTAATTAGGATTTGAACTTTTTAGCTGCTTTCCCATCTCATTAAAGGCAAGTGTCAGCTTCCTAAAGATTCACTTGTGCTCATTACAAAATCTCCTTCTAACTTCTCTTTCTCAAGACAAGGGCCACACCAGTACGTACAGAATGCCTCCCAGGCATTTCACTAATCGTATTAGAAACTATTTTAGCTACTCTCAAAATTTATAGAGCCATCTTGGCTGAGCAGGATACTCCAAATTAGCCTCCAGTACCACCCTTGGGAAATAATCCAATAGCAAATTGCCAAAGACTTATCCCTGCCCTTGAAAGGTGCCAAACCAGAACCTGCCTTCATTAACACAAAATTTCTAAAATTCTGCCAGGAATTGCAGTCACCACCTTAGAACAGCCATCCTATTCTGAGACAAAAGCTTGCTCTGGCTAAACAGTTATAAAGGAGCTTTGTACATGTTCATTGACACACTTTATTTTTCAAAGCAAGCAGGCGCCAGCTGTGCCCTTTGCCAGCAAAGGCAGACTTTGGACTATCAACTTTAAGCGGTGCCCAGTGCAAGGCCAAAATGTGCCCCTCCCCTCCCCTCCCATTCTGCTCAATTCTCTACATCATGGTTGTGATGCCCTGCCGTGCCCCCTAGGCTCAGCAGCCAGTGCAGCAGAACTGGCCACACTGCCCTAAATCGGCCTCTGCTTCCAGGATTCCTTTCCCCTTTCCCTGCCCTCCCAAGTTTTCTGTTGCTTTCTTGCCTCCACAGTCAACATTCCTTGGCCACTGAGGGTGCTCAGTTGTCATTGTGCTGTTGCTCAAATTCTTCCCCTCAACCTTAGCTATATTCTTCAGAATTTCCTTTTGGTCCTTCCACAAACCTTGAATGTGTAGGTACCTCTCTCTCGTTTATGAGTGGTACAATTTTGCCCATGCAATTTTGGTTTCTGCATCCAGGCAAATAATCATTTTTAACATATAGATTTTGTTCTGAATGTGAGCCTTGGCAGGAAAACTGGTCACCCATGTGATGCCCAGGTGGTGCACATGTACACCCCTCCAAAGCCTTCAATTGCACCTACTGGGTTTCCTCCTGCTGCTGCAATTAAAATGGAAGAAGCATTCAATTGCAGCAAGTAGCATAGGTAGGCCATGATCTGTCAGAGGATGTGATGTGTCCATAAAAAGGTAACCATTAGGTCCAGTCGTGACCATCTCTGGGGTTGCGGTGCTCATTTCACGTTATTGGCCGAGGGAGCTGGCGTACAGCTTCCAGGTCATGTGGCTAGCATGACAAAGCTGCTTCTGGAGAACCAGAGCAGCACACGGAAATGCCATTTACCTTCCCCCTTGAAGCGGTACCTATTTATCTACTTGCACTTTGACGTGCTTTTGAACTACTAAGTTGGCAGGAGCTGGGACCGAGCAATGGGAGCTCATTCCGTCGCAGGGATTCGAACCGCTGACCTTCTGATCGGCAAGGCCTAGGCTCTGTGGTTTAACCCACAGCGCCACCTGCGCCCCTGATGTGTCCATAGTCCCACCCCAAAGCATAGCTGCCAAGTTATCCCTTTTTTACAGGGATTTTCCCTTATGCTGAATAGGCTTCCTCGCGAGAAAAGGGAAAACTTGGCAGCTATGCCCCAAAGGTTGGTGACCTCTGCTTTAGAATAACAACTTTTAACCTAACTTTTAAGGCTACAGTACATACAGAAATAGCATCTAGAAGAGCTCTGCCAAAGGCCAAACTGAACTAACTCTGTGTTATGCTTTCACAGTAGTCAATCACATACCTATGGAAAAGTCCATAGGAAGTTTGGAAGTTAAAACAGTCTTTTTTAATCTGTATCTTTGTTGCTGATGTTTCTTTTTTCTATTTTCATTCTTCATTTTTCTTTCCCCCCCTCTTTTGTTCCTTTTTTGTATGTTAATTTGTGTTGAATTGGTTATGTTATGATGTATTGTGTAGTGTACTCATGTGTGTTTTTTAATAAGAAACAAAGATGAATTAATTATTAAAAAGAAAAAGGGAAAAGGGAAAGTCCAAAAGCAGGAACTGAGGCACACTGCCACCTTAAATGAAGGTAGAGCAAAAGCTTCATGGCTACAAAGGCTTTTAAGTCTCACTGGAGACTATTGCTTGTCTCTTGATACTTATCAATCTATCACTCAATCTATCTTGTATAACAGATTGGATAACCTCACATAATATGCCCCCCACACACATACACTTTTTGTATTTTGTTATTGTTAACAGATTTGGATATATTTAATAGAAAAGTGATACAGAAATATATGCCAATTAAAACATATAACAAATAAAACTAGCTGACCCAGCCACGCGTTACTGTGTTTTTGTTGTTTGGTTTTTTTTTTTTTTGAGAGTTTTGAAATCATTTGTATTTAGAAAGGTAATGTTTTGTTTTGTTTTAATTTTTGGATGTATTCTTTTTGTCTGGATGTATTAACTTTGTCCTTGGGTTTTGGGTTGTTTTTTTTTTTTTGAGTTCTTATGATTGTTGTTTGGTTTGTTTTGGTTTGTTTTTTTAGTGATCGCCCCTCATTAAAAAAAAAAAAAATCGATCCATAGTCCGAAAACACAGCAACACACACAGACACCAGCCAAGTAAAATCCCCTCCCAGCCCGCCCCCCCTCCAAAAAAAGACCGAAGTACAGTCTGGTAAGCGCACAACACTCACATACACACTGACCAAAACACTACACCCTCCCCCACCATCCCCTCCCAGACTGTCCCCCGCTGAAAAGAAAACCCGATCCAGTTCCTGCAAACCACACAACACACAAACACACACTGTCTGATCTACATCCCCTCCCCACCCGTCCCCCACTCAAAAAGAAACTGAAGATGGTGGTGTAACGTTAGAGGGGGGCGATTTCAGTTGGGCGACAGTTAAAATGGGTTCCAATCTGGATCCCGGGGTTCACCCAGACAGTAGAGCAAGTGCAATCAACCTTTCTCTACAAGATTTTCTCTGTTCCAAGATGCGTCCCATATGCAGTTTTATGTCTAGAGGGAGCTCAACACAAGGTGGAATCTGTCGCCTGGGCAAGATTCCTTATATTCTGGCTAAAAATCTGCCTCAACTCTGACAGAGATCCCTTCCTCCAGGTAATGCTTTCGGACACCTTCCTCCCCCCAGGGCTGCAACACTTCAACAGGAAGGTACTGCAACTGGGGCTTTCAATAGAACTCCTTCGCTCAATGTCCTTACAATCTGCCAAAGCCACAGTCATTACTAGGTTGTGGGACATTGAGAGACAGGATCTTATAGCGGCAGCAGGCACAACATGTTCCCCCCTTCTTTTCCACCTCCCGTGGGCTCATGAAACAAAACCTAACTATCTTGACTTCCTACTGAACCCACAGGAAAGAAGGGCATTTTCGTTGGCCAGGTTCAATGCAAATCCATCGAACCTCCTATGGGGAAGATTCTCGGGCAGGGCGAAGGATGAGAGGATCTGTCCGTGTCATGACCCTCAGGTGGAAAGCCTTCCACATATGGTTTTTCATTGTAACCTTTACGTCGACCTTCGTCAACGGTTCCTGGACCGGCTCTGCATTCCCAGAGGGAGACCAGAGCGGGAAATCTTGCGGTTCCTCTTGCTGGGGAAGGACCCGGTCCTCACCGAGATGGTGGCTCAATATCTTAATTTACTATTTTCTCGGCGTTGTACTCTGCAGTCGTCTGAGTCGCCGGAAGCCCCATTGTCGTGAAAGCGGATGGCGGATTATTCCCTTCCCTCTCTTGGCACAGCGTTTGCCACAGTGACAGTTTTAATCTGTTATTATTTTGTATGCGAGTTTGTTTGATGCCAATAAAGGTTTTACTTACTTGTTAAAATGGGGGGCAGGCTTTGAGGAGGTGATGGTGGCACATCTTGGTAGTTGCAGCATGGGATCTGCCTTTGTGGTGTTTGTGGCGCGGCTTTGGAGGTGGGAGTGCGCAATCAGGCTGCTGGATGCTGCTGGAGTCTTCAGAGCTTCTGGTGGTGACGTCTAATTTGAACGTCACTTTTTGTGTTTAATCATTATTTTAGGTGTGAAAGATTTTTTTTTTTTGCCAGATCCCTCCCTGATGGGCATGAAACGTCGTGACCAAATTTGTTCCATTACGGTTCAGCGGTTACGGATAAAGGCTGTGACGCAATGCAGGCGCAATGCCTACATAGCAATGTAGGCGCAATGCCTACATAGATACATACATACATACATACATACATACATACATACATAGATACGTTCCAGTTGTGGGCAGCTGCAATGATAAATTTGCTCCTGCTGTGAAGAAAGTGGCTCCAGCTATGCCTAATGAAGGCTTTTATCTCACTTCCTTGGAACTATGCAGCCTCTGAAACCCATGTATCTGGCATTTCCCCCAGAGGTGGCCACATAACTGTTAGGCATCTCCTACTGCATCTTACTGCGTAACCAGTCAGTCAATCACTTAAGAAGTATCAACTGGTAATAAAAGACCCAACATCCTGTAGTTAGCATTTACGTCCAACCTATAAAGTATTTGCAGATGTCCACCAGCTGGAAATGATTACAAATGAGGTTTTAATCACTGGACATTGAAGGCAGCTAAGAAAGAACCTTATTGAAAATGCTTTATGAACAGAGTATGCTAACCTTCAGGGTCACCTGTGCCTTGGCTTTAGCTCAAGGGGAGGGTCGGCAAATATATGGCAGCTGTCAAGAAGGTCCATATATTACTGCAGCTACTGAAGTGGGTTCTCCAAACGGATAAGCCAATTTTGTTTGATGTATATTTACTCTGGGGCTGTCGATTGGAAATGTGCTCAAGTAGCTTGAAAGGCAAGGGCATGGGCAACATAAATTACCATAGCAGCCCCTGGTCTTTCCACTCTTTCCTGTGTCCTTATAAGACACACAGCAATATTTGAAAACAAGTTGTTCCCTTTCAATACAAATGTACTGAAGAACATGATGAATGTTTAGAAGGTCAGAGAGCATGCTGTATTTGATGCCAGGACATATTGACCCAAGATGTCTGACTGGAAACCTAGCAGGTAGTCATTGTATAAAATTCCTTTCCCTTCCGTCACCAACAGCAACAGCACTTCCAGCAAACCAATTTTTCAGTGAGGATGCAGTGCAATAAGACTTCAAGATGTTGATTGATTGAGTGAATAGTGTGCTTGTGTGCATTGGTGGATGTGTGGGGGTAGAATGAGATGAGTGATATTGAATATGAACCATTTTAACTACACATGGCCTTGAGACCCTTGCATGGGAGATAATGATGATGATACCATTTGTCTAATTTGTTTAGATGTAAGGCACAATTTGGAAGTGATAAGCAGTGTTTTGTGAGTCTTGGCAAGATGAAGACTGAAATGGAAGGAATCATTGGCTCTAAAGAAGTTTCAAAATGTGCTATGTTTTGTTTTGTTTTGATATGTTATTGTTTTACTGCTTTGTATTTTAGTTTTGTTTCATATCTGCATTTTTGACCACAGCTAATCATGCTGGTGGTGTGATGTAATAGCATGGACCTGGAGCTGCATGATGCAGTATGTGCAAAGAGAGTTAGGTTCATTCCCCCAGGAGCTTGCAATCTGAGTGGCATGTCAGTGAGGTCATCTACATGCAGCAAAATGTTGTTATATACTTCCAATATGGTACCTGGTGCTCAGTTTGACTGACACACACATACACACACACACACCTTCTGTTTTCTGCTCTTTTGGAAACAGAGATTTGATCTGACATCCTTTGATCTCTGAGTCCAAGACACAACTGTGGAAAATTGAATTTAAAGGAGATTGCTCCCAAAGCTGAAATAACCATAGAAAGACTTGGAATATGTCAAGCTAACTGACCTCTGTGAAACCAAAACTGTTTATGAGTCCCCTTAACTGAGAAGCTGAAATAGCTTAGCAGCCATGTGCTTTAATCAGACAGTGGGGGAACAACTGAAATAATGCATGGTGTTTAATATCTCAATAAGCCCTGCCCATAGATCACAAAATGTGTTCTATTCTCTTTGCTTTATTTTATCCCTTAAAAAATAATTGCCCTAGATCTTTACCCAGATAGCTCCTGAGGGTCTTTGGGATGTTCCCATTGTTATGGCTGCTGGAGACGGCCACCTCACAATGGTGATGGAAGGTGGTGAACTCTTAAAACTTGAAATAGGTTGTGTTGATTTTGCAATCATACTTTTCTTACTTTTTTAAATTGAAAAGTAATGCAAGCGTGCAAGACCAAAACAGAATAAGCTATCATGTGATTGTAAAAACAAATTAAAAACAACAATCAAACATCACTGGAAAGTCTACTTATCTTACAGGATTTTCAATATGGTATGTAGTCTACATTTCTTACAGAGGGCCTTCTCGGTAGTAGCACCCACCTTGTGGAACGCCCTCCCACCAGATGTCAAAGAGAAAAACTACCACCAGACTTTTAGAAGACATCTGAAGGCAGCCCTCTTTAGGGAAGCTTTTAATGTTTAATAGACTATTGTATTTTAATATTCTGTTGGAGGCCATCCAGGTGTGGCCTTGGAGGCCCAGCCAGATGGGTGGGGTATAAATAATAAATTGCAAACTTAGTGCACTTCCTCCCGCTTCATTCAAAGCCCCAACCCCAGAACTCTATTGGCTCCCAGGGGTGCAGTTTGTCCTGAACCATAGCATGAGGCACACTTTATTGAAAGCCAGCCAGCTAGCTAGCTCCTGCCTCAGTCGTAGCAGGGATGCAGCTGGGACTTATTATGGAGGGGTGGAAAGCAGTAGCGTAGCATGGGTTGCCAGTACTCGGGGCCGCATGGATGGGTGGGTGGGAAGGAGGGAGGGCAGTGGACAGAATATGCATGCACATTCAATTGCTTAACAGTGGCAACATCACCCAGGACATTGCAGCCGCATAGAGATAAGAAAAGAGGAGTCATTCCATTGTATGGAGAGGCTATTTCCTTGTTCTCATGGGGAAGCTGTTTTCAACAGGGTCCAGCAACAGAAGTTGACCCTTTCCACCACTGGCCCTAGCCTCACCCACAAGTGGCATTTGCAACCCCTGGCATATTACTCCTGAGAGAATATAGTCTTCAGGGTAATAAAGGTTCCCCATCTCTGCTGTCCAAAAAGAATAGTACCAAAGCACAATATGCATCCTTGAATAACTCAAAAAGAAGAACCCAACACTGCTTACCGTACCTTGGTTAGCATGATTGTAGCTGAGGATAAAGAGGGGACTGTATTCCACTTACAGCTTCCAAGCTTCCTGTCAATTTGTAAGGCTCTTGGGGGAGCTAGGCAGTTAGAACCTCTAAGATAAATCTGCAGCTATGTTCTCATGACAGGGCAACAAACCATTCCCCATTTCAATTATCTGAAGGTACAAAGGCCCTAACCAGCTCCAGTCATCTGGCACAAATTGCTGCATGGTTTATTTCCCTTGCAAAGTTCAATTTGTAATGCAGTGGTTTCAGCAAAGGATTTGAATGCAACCCAAACCATGGTTGATGCAAAGGATTTTCAGATTCATGCAAAATCATGTCCCAGTCACTGTTGCTATATTGCATCATTAGAGGAGGTAGGAAGTTACAGGAGCGGGAGATAGTAAACATGTTTGTACTCAAGCTTTTCTGAAAGACGATTCAATTTCAAACTTACTGGCTCATTGGTCTCCTTATAGCACTGGCATTTGTTAGAAGGGGGGGGGAGATGGACCAGAGAAAACACAATCTGTGATTGAGGTGGAAACAGCTAAAACCAGCAATCAAAGCAATACCTTATAGTAAACCTATACCTGATGCACAACAGCTACATTCCATCCCAGATGTCAACTTCAACCATAGCAGTTTCCCATGTACAAATATGGTTTACATGCCTGACTCGTTGCTCAATTCAAATTGTGAAACAACATGTAGACAGGGATAATCTGTCTGAATTGTTCTGCTACGCAGGCTGACATAATGCAGCCTGACAATAAAGTGCTGTATCCAACGTGTTCAGAAGGCAGCTTGGACAACCAATTTTTCACTCCCCTATTTCCCCCCTTGCATTTCATGTCTCCCCCGAAAAGCCTTTCTAGAGGGTCACGGGACCTCCTACCACTTTGTCCTGTGGCAGAGGAGATTTCCCTAAAATCGGGCAGAGGAATCTTGTATGGTTCAGATAAGGTCCCCAATTTGGGACAATTCCTTCCTCCCACAGTACAGCTCCAAACTACCAAACAGATGGTAGTTTCCTCACCCTTTGAGAGCTGCTTTGAGCAGAAGTGGCTCACCAGGTGGGGTTGAACTATGCCAGCTTCCAGGTGCATGGGTTGCTATTGCTCAATGAGAGGGGGGGAGGCATTGGGGAAGTCAGTGCAGTGCAAATGATCTTCATACACAATCTCAAACTGCTAGTGTGCTTCCATTATAATGAGCAAACACCTTGCTGCCTCTCACTCCCAATCTTGTTCCCAGTAAGCAACAGTGAGACACCTGTTGGGAAGCTAGCCTAGCAGCGTTGTCCCACCCAGCAAGCCACTGTTGATTTTAAGGGTACACATTTAAGGGGACTCGCTGTGTCGCCTCGCTGGCCCGCCCCTCAACTCCACCCAGGGAGAGAGTGCGTCAGCAGGAAGGGAGAGTGTGTGTCAGCCGAGGGAGCAAGCTGTTCCCGGCAGCCGTCTGGCGAAAACCTCGCTAGGCGCTGCAGGGGCTTGCTCAGCCAACACGCGCTCTCCCTGGATGGAGGCAAGGGGCGTGCCAGCAAGGGGCATAACACCACCCACAAGCGTGATGCCACCTCACGTGCGTTTTGGGATGGGGCGCGCCACACGCAGGGGCGGGGCGCGTGTTTTGGGGCGGGGTGGGCAGCTTTGATGGTGCCCCTGGGATTGCGCTGCTCAGGACGGCCCACCCCCAGTGTCCCTATCTTCCTACGCCCCTGTTCTCCGGCTGGAGCTGCTGGCCAAATGCCCAGGCAGGGGCCAAGGACCATATCACTCCCCAGCATGGCAACCTTGTGGGGTAGCATCTATTTTAAGTATGTCATAGTTCTTACCCACACCAGGCTTGACCCCAGGTATCCATATAGAAATACAAAAATACATATCCATTGCAAAATATCTTTTTATAATACACTGATATAAAACAGCTACTTGGTCTTAAAAAAAGAAAACAGGAAAAAAGACAAGAACAAGCAAATTCTAAAGAAAGAGAAAGCAGGAAAAAAATAGAGAAAGAAGAAGCAAAAGCCTTTTGGCTGTCTGTACTATAGCTATATATAGCATTCAGGTATCCTTCCAGCAGGCAGGCTGGAGGTCTTAATAGGCTACCCAATGCCAGAACAAAACTCACTTACATCTGTAATCAATACAGTTGTGGCCTAATTTTAATCTCCAATGAATTGTGTCTGTGTTTCTTGTTTCACCCAAATGGCTTGATTCACAACACTTGGGCAATTCAAGCCAGGTCAGTAATGCAGCCCCAACTGTGCCACAATACCAGCCACTACTGGCTACGTGTCAAACAGTTCTGTGATCTTTTCAGCTGTTACTCTACCTGGATGAAGCAGGAGACAAGATGGGAAGCATGCTTCTGCTTGGCTCCCCCTCAAATATATCCATTTGAGCTGCTCAGCTTTGCAACTGCAACCAGTATCTGAATTTGCATGGTCCTGTCCGCTCCCTTTTTCCTTTTGTGTTGTGTCTTTCATATTTAAAATGTCTGGACAGATAATGTCTTGTTTGTTATCGATCTCATGTAAGCTGCCCTGCAAGTCTTTTCAAGTAAATAAATTCACATTGAGAGAGAATTGTGTGATGTAAAGCACCTTGAACTCCACCACCACATACAACTTAACTAAAGACAGTTTTGAACTACAAGAAAAACAGAAAGACAGGCCAGGCAAAACCAGATGGACAAATTATCAAGTAGTAATTTGGAATAAATGCAGACACGAAAGAAAGAGAGAAAGAGAGAAAGAGAGAAAGAAAGAAAGAAAGTTTGTGAGGCCCGCCAAAACAGAAAATATAATTAAAATCCAAAAGTTTTGTCAATTTTCCTCCCATCTCTAAGTTAATATGAAAACATTAATCTGCTCAACTCTGCAACCCTAAAACAATTACATAGAGACACAAAGCAATATCAAAAAACTGTAGCTAATTAGGAATTCTCCTGTTATAACACATTATATAGTCTTCAAGTTAAATGTTGTCCATGAATGTACTCATTCATCAGTTTTCTCATCCCTTGAATTGCATGAACATAATTTCTTTTCTGTTGGGTCAAAACCAGTGGACCTTAAGATTTTAAAATGTTCTGCTGATAAGCTTTCACCCTTTAAGCTGTCATTCTGAAGACTTAAATAGAATTCCATCCCCAGAGTTAATGATCGTCTCATAATTTCCACAGACACTGACTTAATTTGTACATTTCTGTTTGTCAGTGGCTTGTTAGAGACTGCAGTTTGCCTTGAATATGGGCCAATTTGCATGACCATGCCCCATGTGACTGGTGGTCCTCCTACACACACACACACACACACACTAGTAATAATGTGCATACATTAAAAGAAGAACCAGGCTTCTAATAGGCATCTAGTTGGCCAATGTGAAAGGAAAGTTCTAGACTAGATGGGCCTTGGCCTAGGAGGATGCTAGTATCCACCTAATAATGTTTTGATATCATACCTATACCAGTGTGACCATCAAAGTTGCGCAGCACCAACCGAGTAGTCTAGCAACGCTTCAGAGTCTTCCCCCTTTTGATTTGTCAGTCTAAGTACAGTAACCTGGTCTTAGAGGTTAAACTTAATAGGTCCAAATATACAAAGAGATCCAAGTTTGGAGAGAGCTCCATCACCACCACAATTTACTTCACTAACACCACCTACTACTTCTGCTGATTGCATGATCCATTGGCCATGTTGGTTGGGGCTTATGGGAGTTGGATACTCAGCTTCATATGGAGTGCCATGCTTTCTCAATCCTTGCTCTAGGAGAACATGAGAAAAGGAGACATAATGCAAATGCTGTTTCTTACCTGTGGCTGAGTCCACGACTCTAGACTTGTCTCTTTTAATGGTGTTTGGGGTCTTCCAGATTCTTTTGAATGCTTGCAGATAGAAAGAGAAATATGAACAGTCAGTATTTTTCAGGCCAGCATATAAACATTTGACATGCAATTGTACATGTTCATATGAACATAAGCGAGAGGATTATGACGTTATAATAATTCATTGTAATTAAATGTTTTTATAGTTGCTGTAAGTGTACTGGCTCCTGCCAAAAAATGACAACAGATACTTTCTTGTAAGTAACGGAGGGGAAGGTTATTATAGCAAGCAAGTGGTATCAACTCAGCATCATGGAAAGTGTAGACCAGGCATCCCCAAACTTCGGCCATTCAAATGTTTTGGACTAGAATTCCCATCACTCCTGACCACTGGTCCTGTTAGCTAGGGATCATGGGAGTTGTAGGCCAAAACATCTGGAGGGCCGCAGTTTGGGGATGCCTGGTGTAGACCATAGTCCCTGCACCCTTACATGACGAAAGGACAGCAACAATAGTTATGGTCCAGGATCAGCACCAAGGTACAAATTTCCAAGATCCGTAACATAACTGCAAAGACGGCACAGGAGATGTGAAGTTGTTCAAGTGAGTTTCCCCACCTACCTTGCCAACCTTTTAAGCAGAGGCAGAGAATGCCCAGCAGCTTGTGAGAATTCCTGCCCCTGGTGGAATTCCTGGCCTGAAGGCGGAATTCATCTCTCTTTTCTTGTTGTGCCACTTCTTGGTAACATACACTGCTAGATCGCTCCCACTGTGCTGCAAAATGTGGTGCCTCTGAGATATGCTCAGCCTTCAGATTCTCTAACTGTCCCTTCTCCTCCATGGGTGGATAAGAGGCAGCCTCTGAAAATCTGGGAGATGGGGTGGGGTTCATTGAAAGTACTCTGCTCTTTTGTCTCACCTCCTCCACTTCAGACTCCTCTTCCTCTAGTGCTTCCTACTCCAGGTCTGGGTCATAGTACCCAGGGGGAATCACAGCAATAAGCTGTTCAAATAACTTTTGTTATGAGGATGCAAATAAATGTTAACAAATAAGAAAATAAAAACAAATAAGAAAATAAAATAAAGATATCTCTCTATCTTCTGCTATGGGAATAATCCAGGTCTACTGTATTATTATTATTTTTTTTGTGAATGTCTGGAAATAACCTGCCATGGCTGGACTTGAGCACCCTTTCCTATGCCTGGGATGAGTCCTGGCATATGGACACTCCCACTGTTATCAGTGCCATGAAGAAGGTGACCACTTATGCAGGGACAAAAAAAGAAGCAATGCATCAATGAAACAGAATATGAGGGTAGGCACAGTTTTGCATAGTGTGCATGTGCTAATTTATATGTTGCACTGCCCAAAGGACAATGAGCATTCACACTTTACATTGCAGGATCGCCCGTGGTGCTACAGTTCTCAGGGACCAAAGTGGCAAACGGGCTGGCCTTACTCTCAGTGTTATGATTTGGAGGTTCACGCCAGTCCCATTATATATAGTGTGTGGCCAGTCCCATTATATATAGGGGTGGAGCCAACAGTAGCCAAGCAGTCGGCTCAGGAGATTCACCCTCCCTACCCTCATTTAGTTTAATGTTTTCTTGTTTGCAGGTTAACTTTTTCTTCCTGCTTAGCAGGTGCTGCTACCGTCTTTGACTGGTTGCTGTTGAAGGACTGGGAAGAAATTTTCTTGCATGGGCAGGTTTTGTCTTTCCCGTACCAATTCGTCACAGCTTTGGCAGTTTATGGCCTTGGGTGGAATCCTTTAGCCTTTACACACCAGTATATATATTTGGGGGGGGATTGAAGTGGTGACTCACCCCTTGCAACAGCAATTCCAGGGTCCCCTCTTAAAAGGGGTTATATAATGGATGTCACTGGCCATACACTGAAAGGTCAACAGTGAACTACCCTGCGTGTGGGGATATGTGTGCGGCTGCCTGCTACACATACGTCTTGTAGTACACCCCCATATCCCATTTATCCTAATGTGCCCCAGTTCCCCCAGCTGCGGGGCTGGGAGGGATACACACCCAAGGCCTAAGCCAAGGTCTTCCTACATTCGGAAGTTTAATCAATGTAATTTTGATCCTGTGTATGATCTGCACACCCAGAGCTCCGGAAGTGACGTTGGGAGAGGATACATCTCCAATGTGGATGCTTGTGTGGGCATCTCCCCATCTCCTCTTTTTATTGCTTTTTCCAAAATCATTTCTCAAAGGTAATTTGGAATGGGATGCAGCATGTTGTGGTCCTACTACAAACCCTGCCCTTGTTCAAAGCTGCTATTAGCTGCAGCTCCCTGCGTCTTTCACATTCCTCAGCTAACAGCAGCTCAGGGATGGGGAGGGAGAGTTAACTATCACCCTGCACTGAGACCCCAATCTAAATCTGGCAATAGATGCAGGCATTCATGTATCTCCGGTGTCTAGTTTGGCCTTAAAGTGGTGACCCTGTTTGTATGAAGTCTGGATAAACCTTGTAAGCTTAATTATTAAAACAAGTTTGGATGTGTTTTTCACACACACACACACTTAGGCATTGTGGGGTTTTTTATTACAGGAACTGAAAAAGAGGCAGCTTTCTTTAAAGCTTCTTTTTTAAAAAAATGTTTTGTAAAAGATGTAGAATTTAATAGCTCATTGGCCTTTCAACTTTTTATTTTTTTAATCTTACAACTTGGCGGATCTCCTAATTAGAAATAAATAAATGAATTAATGAAAATTCATATGATCTGGATGAATTAAATTCGCTTTTAAAGAATCCCTTTTGCTGAGGCAGCCCATTCTCCCCTCCTCAGTGAAATTACATCTCATTTTCCAGCCACCTTGCAAAACCGGCTAATGTGCATAATGATTGCTCAACTCTGCCCATAAATGCTACGGCTTTTTATGAGCACAGGGACAGAGGTGCCACTGCAGCCTCCAGAGTATCTTTACTAAATTCTTGTGTGAGTATATTGCACCTGCTCGCCTCGAACCAGCGCCTGAGATGAATGGCAAACACTAGGCTTTGTTTTCTAATGTAGTGAAGCTTCATACTAGATTTTGGTAAACAGCAAATATACCCTCTGACTTCCTGAAGGACATTGACTGGGATTTTTTTTTTCAATAAAGCTAACAAGTCACAGAGATGAATGTGCATTATATCCATGATCACTCCCTCCCTCACTCCCTCAATCCCTCTGATGTATGTGGGAGGGGGATCATGTATAATGACCAGATAATGTACAAAATTTATTCTACACATGCACATTTTCCAAGGCTTGCTGGAGTTTATGTATATTGACTGGGAAATGTGCACAATTCCTTCTTCATGGGAGGCCTGGTGAATGTGTACAATGGCCATTTCTTATGTCCTTTATCCTCTCTCTCTCTCTCTCTCTCTGTAGTGATAAAAAGCATTCTAGAGGAAAGATCTTAGAGGATTGTGAGAAACTGCATACTTCATTAAAGACAGTGTTATTGGGAACAGGTTTGATATTTTGCTCATTCTCTACTTCCCAAATAAGTCTACATATTTCTCTGATATGGGGAAAGGCTCTGTATTCACTAGGAAACATGGTGCTGTAGGTGCAGAGCCAGAATAGAAAGCAGACTTCATGAACCAAGAGAAAAGCACTAATGGTTACAGTTAATTTCTTCATCAATAAGCATCTTCAAAAACTAATCTATACACAAATGATTACGGGAGCGTTCCATTTGACACCATCTTAATAGCCAACAAAGGATTTCCACTGGCACAAGGATTTCCATTTGCAGAATGGAACTTCTTTCTCTTGCTGCAATCATGTGTCCTCCCCGGGTCTGTTACAGAGCATTGCAGAAACTCCCAGAAAAAAATGTAGAGGGCATGCAGGAGGTGAGGGGGGAGAGGAGAGGGATCACAAGTCGCTTTGTGCTAGTGGAAGCAGTTAGTTGAATTCCACCCTATTTGACTTGAAAGAATTGCTCATTTTAGATAGTACCCCCCCCCAAAAAAAGGAATTGTGAGGATCATTACCTTAGTCTTTAGTAATATAAGTTGTGGACACACCCACACCCTAACCCACACACAGGCATTCAAACATTATTTCCACCTGTAACTATTAGTTGGTTCAGAGAGGTTTGGCAGCACATATACTAAAATTGTATACAAGACAAGGTTGTATATTGTCTCCCTGCTTATTTAACTTATATGCAGAATTCATCATGCGAAAGGCTGGACTAGATGAATCCCAAGCCGGAATTAAGATTGCCAGAAGAAATATCAACAACCTCAGATATGCTGATGACACAACCTTGATGGCAGAAAGTGAGGAGGAATTAAAGAACCTTTTAATGAGGGTGAAAGAGGAGAGCGCAAAATATGGTCTGAAGCTCAACATCAAAAAAACCAAGATCATGGCCACTGGTCCCATCACCTCCTGGCAAATAGAAGGGGAAGAAATGGAGGCAGTGAGAGATTTTACTTTCTTGGGCTCCTTGATCACTGCAGATGGTGACAGCAGTCACGAAATTAAAAGATGCTTGCTTCTTGGGAGAAAAGCAATGACAAACCTAGCCAGCATCTTTAAAAGGAGAGACATCACCTTGCCTACAAAGGTCCGTATAGTTAAAGCTATGGTTTTCCCAGTAGTAATATATGGAAGTGAGAGCTGGACCATAAAGAAGGCTGATCGTTGAAGAATTGATGCTTTTGAATTATGGTGCTGGAGGAGACTCTTGAGAGTCCCATGGACTGCAAGAAGATCAAACCTATCCATTCTGAAGGAAATTAGCCCAGAGTGCTCACTGGAAGGACAGATCGTGAAGCTGAGGCTCCAATACTTTGGCCACCTCATGAGAAGAGAAGAATCCTTGGAAAAGACCCTGATGTTGGGAAAGATTGAGGGCACTAGGAGAAGGGGACGACAGAGGAAGAGATGGTTGGACAGTGTTCTCGAAGCTACGAACATGAGTTTGACCAAACTGCGGGAGGCAGTGCAAGACAGGAGTGCCTGGCGTGCTATGGTCCATGGGGTCACAAAGAGTTGGACACGACTAAACGACTAAACAACAACAACAAATACAAAAATTGGAATGATGCAGAAAAGATTAGCATGGCCCCCGTACAACCCAGGTTTAAGTTATCATTTGCTGCCCAGCTTATATATCTGAATTTCCAACACTGCTCCCCACTGTTGACCTCTACAAGGATTAAGAAGAAAGAAGCTGCCACCCCTTAGACTGGTTGTAAATAAGAAGGCAGGCAGGTGGAGGCAGATTGGGGTTGGTGAGACAGTGCCCCATTCACCCTAACGGACCAGCCTTCACTGCCTGTATCCTTTTGCATTTCTCCTTGAAAATGCACAATCTTCTAGGTAAGAGATAATCTTCCATTATCTCTTTCTCATTCACACATACTTTTACCCCAGACAAAACCTTCTTCCCCCGGTCTCATGGAACACTGGAAACACCATTCCAGGTCCCTTTGTTTATGCTCCTTTTACTCTCATCCATCTGACATTTAAACTTAATACACAGAAGAAAATTAAATCTATAATGAGATGAAGATGCTATGATTGATTTCAGTTTGAATGTTACATTATGGCATCAGCGGCACAGTTACGGCTCCCAAAGCCCCAATCCCGGCACCAATAAAAAATTTCCCTGGCAACCAGGCATGGTTGTTAGCAGAAATCAGGCTCACATAATGGCATGCTTAACTAAAGCTCAAGTAACTTTTAAAACTATAGTCCTTTGAAATAACCTACAAGTGTAATGGGGAACAGATTTAGCATGGATGGCTGAAGAGCATTGAAGGGACAGAGCTATCTCCAACAGCTCAAAACACAGAAGCACATTCACACAATAAGCCTTATCTTTTGCATCCAGGTGCCAGCTTCACTCTGAAGAGGAGTCAAAATCAGGGATCGTAATAAGGTATAAGTGACTACCTGAGACTAGCCAGATGCATGATCCAGGATGCCCCAAGCCCTAGCTGCAGACAAATCCCATCAGGAATGTGATATCGAAGGAGAGGTCTTGTCCATTTGGAAACAATTTATTTCAAATATAGGTTAAGTATGAGCATGTTCAAGATATCATCTTAATGAATCCTTTCATAAAGATTAGTTGCTGATATTCTCTCTCTCTCTCTCTCTCTCTCTCTCTCTCTCTCTCTGTGTGTGTGTGTGTGTGTGTGTGTGTTGTGTGTGTGTGTGTGTGTGTCATAAACACACTCAGGAAGTGATACCTTGATACCTCATCTCATGGTGGACCTTCCACAATACCTCTTTAGACAGGTGAATATTGCAAGAGGAGCAGTCATGTTGGTTCAATACTCCCACCCCAATAACAGCTATAAAAATAAGCTTGGCATCAGTACTGAAGCTAACAGTTATCATGACATCCTAAATGCCATTTATTTCGCCTGTTAAGGAGGTGTGAAACTCATCACCACAAGCAGGATACAACTTAGTTCAACCAAGGCAGCATAGATTTGCCAGCCTGTTCATCCAAAATTGCTCTGCCAAGCATCATCTATCTTTTTGTTTGTTTGTTTTGTTCTGAAATGTGCTTATTGTTCTCTCTCAATCAGCCAATTTAAATGACCTCATAAAACATGAATTAGGATTCCTGTCTGCCCACTGTCACTACTTGGATGGTGGGGGAGAAGGTTGTGTTTTTTGTTTAAGAATAAATGCTTTAGAAGACAAAATGGTAATCAATTTATTTACACAGAAAAGCTTTAGAGGCTTAAACCATCTGCCTTGGGAACGCTTTTGACGAAAGAAATTTGCTTACAGTACTCATGTGCCACACATCTGCACAAAAGCACCCTTCACCATCTTTCATCTCCTTTTTTAAGCTACTACACACCTTTCCTGAAAAGTGTGCATTGGATTACATAAAGTCACAGTCATCATTGATGCTTTAAGGAAACATAAAGGGATAGAAATATGGCTGTTATGATAAGCTGATATGAGGCTATATTTATTTATTTGTGTATTTATTTCAATATTTCTACTCCACCATTTTGGAGGATGGAACATCCCAGAGGCTCCAAGAGTAATGATAAAATCTTTTAAAATAAATTTGTATCTATAAGAAACAAACCATTAATCAGAAAGCCACATACAAGTAAAAAATAACCTCAAATATTCCAAACACCCATTACACCACACAATCAGACACGCAAGTCCAAAAATCTGATGAAAAAGCCACTTATTCACAAGAACCCTAAAGTAATCAGCAAAACTGTGAGAAGGCCCTTCCAAGGGCAAAGTTAAGGTGCCATGATTAAGAAGGCTCTGCCTCATAAGCCTGTCAGTCACATTTCTGACAGCAGAGGGAGAAAGAGCAAGACTAATTCCATGGAAAAGTTCATTTGTGAAGAGGTGAGACATAAAGGATTTAGGAATGCCCATGATTGTGAGATATAAGAAGACCTTTTCCCAGTGAACGTTTTGTCAGAGCCATTTGCCACCACAAGCAGAAGTGGCAAAATCACTACAAGTTACCTCAGTATGAGGAAGAAAAAACATTAAGGTTGCTGCTGAATGTTGCCTAAAGTGAAGTGCTAAAATTGATTTACAGGTCTATAATTTGAAAAGAGAAAAGAAAAAGAAACCTGAGAAATGTCCAGGAATACAACATGGTTAGGGTTATATCGTAAACCACCCTGTGACCATCAGGTGAAGGGTGGTATAGAAATTTAATGAATAAAAAGTTAAATAAAATGAATGTTAGAGACCTGGACAAAACTGCTAGCCAGTAAAACTAATGCAATAAACCCCATGTCTGAATGCAGTCACACAAATAGCTTTGGCCAGGAAAAGCACAGGATATCTTGAAATTACCTTTTCCTTATGGCAACAAGGAAAATAACTTGGAAGCCTAGCAAGCTTATAGCAGGATCTTCAAGAGGTTCTGAGGACCCCATTTATTGAAACAGGATCTATTCAGAATTTGGGAGGAGAAGTCCTGTCTTTGTGGCACTTTATTCAGTTACTTGCTAATATGGTATGAATTCAGGGTTTGGGGGGGAGGGGGGATAGCTAGGGAGGGGGGAAAGGAAGGGGAGAGGAGAGGAATGAGTAACATGATAAGGAAAGCTCAAAAAAGGTTTAACGAAACCTGCCATGAGATTTGGCAGATGGTTCTGCAGCAGATTGTCAAACTTTAAACTAATCTTCATTTAAGAGTTTTAAGGGTTGTATCTAAAGCCTCTTGCTCTTTTGCCGGGTTGATTCTAGTAAATTATAGATCAGACTTTTCTGAAAACTGCTTCCATGAACAGAGGCTTCTTAAATCTCAGCTAAACTGAGCAAGAAGATTACATGTTATTATGATGGGGCCCAGCGGGGTGGGTTTACCCCCCTTCTCCCCCTTTTCTCTTTCTGCAGCAAACATAATGATGTCGAGAAGGATAAAGCGATCATTTTGCACAAGGAGGTCACCCAGACAAGAACAATGCCTTTCAACTCGGAGTGCTGGCAAATCCCTCTGTTGGTGAATATTCATGCAGCAAATTCTGATTCTTAATGGCTCCATAAAACCCAGCCGTTTCTAAGCGGAGAAACCCAATCCGTGTTCCGAGACCAGATGATTATTACTGCTCATTGGTGGAAGTCACTGGGGAGAAAGTGATGCTGAAACATTCTATTTCATGGGTAATTTTTAGCTTAATTGCATCCCGCCATTTTTTTTCTTTAAGTTGAGAAAAAGGATTTTCTCTCCTGAATCCCGAGTGAAATGTTAGATACTGTACGTGGTATTAAAAATTAAAATCATCACTAATCTTGAAAGGCACATTTATTCTCCCTCTCTCTCTCTTTACTATAAATCAGAATGACGGAAGAAGAAAGAACTCTCAGTGAAATTTCTCAACAGCTTGATTCTGTGATATGCTGGCCAAGGGAGAATGTGGATGGAGTTAAATAGAATGGGTCTGGCACTGGTGCAATCAGAGTAGAGATGCTTAAGGCATTAAATCTTTGGGAATTCTGAAATGAAATGGCCTGATCCCACACTGCTCAGATGAATGTGCAGATTGGAGCTAAGCTATCTGCTAGATTTTTTGCACTTATTTGAATGCTGTGATACAGTTCTTGGCAGTTTAAATATACCAATATTGCACATTAAGAATAATATTTTCAGACATTTGTAAATGTATCTTGAGACAATAAAGACAATCAATATTTTTGAGGGAGGGGTGGAGAATGCAGATGATGGCATAAATGGCAAATATCTATTGGCAAAGACCTTCAGAACTAATATGGGCAGGAAATGGACAGTAGTCCTCATACCGGACCCTGAATGAGACAGTTGTGGCCAAAGCAATGTGTTGAATGAGGTGAATGACCACTGTAAAGAGAGCAAACACTCATCACAATCCTGTTAACTTGGTAAAGGACAAAGCTCAGTGGAAGAGAATCTGAAGTCCAAGGTTCAGCTCTCAGCTTCTCCAGATAGGGCTGAGAGTGACTCCCACCCAAAACTATGGAGAGTTATTGCCTATCCATGTAAGACTCTTAGAGCCCTATGTTCTCAATATGGCCAGGAATCCTCTATAATCTAGTTCCTGTTTTCCCAGACATCTGTTGGCTAAAATACACTGTTATGGACAATGCTGGTATCACTGGCTGAGATAATGTGATTGTTTTTAGAATGTTTTTAATGATATTGTTACTGATGAATTTGCCACCCCTGGTTGCTTTGGGAGGACAGGTGGAATATAAGTTGATCAACAATCAAACAACGTAACTCTGCCAACCTTACCCTTCAAACTATCTTTATGTTACTATATCCCCATCCATCAGCTTCACTCTAACCAACTCTTACCAGCCTCAACCCTGCAGAAAGGCTCCTGCTCCTTAAATCACTCTGCCACTCTTGTTCACTTCCTCTTTTACTCGGGGTTTTCCTTCCAGAATTACTGTGAGCTTCCTTTGCTGTTTAAAATTTAAGATGACTTTCTCACACATTCAGTTTTATTCATCACAGTTTGGACATAGGGGAGGAAAGCTGTCATTAATGGCCCAAGGTCCAAATGAACTTCTCTAGAACTCTGAAATTCAAATTCTTAGGGGAGAAACAATTAAGAATATCTGATTTCTTTACTTTCTATGATCAGAAGTGTTTTTTTAGCACAAGCAATTACTCGGACAAACAAGCAAAGCAAAACATTCAACTATACTACTGCCAAATTAGGAATGATGGGGCATTCCAACTGAAATAGAAATGGAACCAGAAATGGTTGGTGTTCACTTTTTCATCCATTGTCTGAAATAGGAATCAATCCAGTAAATGCTATTGATATTTGCTGCTGTTTCTTGTATACAAATGATATGTAACCAATGACTCTCCCTCTCAACATTTGCACTGTGTTTCCTTTGCAATTAATGGTGTGGAGTAATAATGCCATTAAGGACATAATTAAGAATATAATACAGTATTCCTCCACAATAGTGAAATATACTCGGAGTCCTGCAGTGTTTTCATGCTCTTTATTGCAGCTTGTAAAACAGTGATTGAATTTTCCCCAAAACCTCAGGCTTTTATATACATTATTTACACAATGAGTCCCATCTGATTGGCTGATTCTGCTTCCCTCCTGGAGCCTGATTGGTCTTCTCCTGCAGGCCAATCAGTTGTTGCATTATAGGATGCTACCTGCCTATTGTTCTAGGATCCAAGCTTAGTACATAACAGTAGGCAGCAAGGTGAATAACATAGTTTATTCAAAAGCTGAACTGCAGCGGAACAGAAACAGTACTGCATACAACAAATATGGGTTAGAATGTAAATCAATGCCTTCTTACATCCCTAATCCCAATTGGCAACATAGGTCCTTGTTGGTGGTAGCTGTGTGTTTAAATTGCTGCTTACTATTTTTTTTAACTTTGCAGTATTTAGATCTATTCCAGTGGATGAGCCAGATTGAGCCAAACACTTCGCACCTGCCCACTAAAGGATGACCTTCTCTGGCATAAGACAGTATTTAAAAATAATAATGATGATGACTCTGGGTGGGGGATGAGGAAGGAATCCTGTAAAGTTTGACATTGCATATATTTCCTACCTCGCAATCTTGGCTGTGTCACAGCACAGAGATGAAATGAAAGCATTCTTCATCTTCTTTGGTGATCACTTGTAGCCAAGTAAGATTGTCTTCCATAAACACGGTTTTAACAATGAGTCTGTAAGTGACTGTGGAGGCCAATTCTGGATCCACATGTCCTTCCACAGTGGAGACATTGGTTTCCAGGCAGGAGTTGAGCATGGAGCTGTCAGAGGTGCTTTTAGTACAAACTCCCAGGTTCAATTCCGATTATATACTGGATTTTACTTAGCCTCAGCCTTCTTTTGTCCTATTCTTATGCTGTCTTTGTCCATCTCGCCCTCCTTCCCCAAAAGCCCATAGGTCTACTGGTGTGACCGCCCTGCTAGTAACCCACCAACAGAATCAAGGTGGCACCCAGTGGTGATTGACCCAAAGTATTAAAAACTAAAGTAGGAACAGGATTTATTTTTTTCAGGACTGTGTGATCAGACAGTAACTCAAAAGGTGGAGCCAATTTACATTTTAACACACTGGTGAAAGGAGACAACATTCTCTTTCTTTTCAACACTGAGTTTCCCATGAAAATGTTTATATCTTAAAAGTACTTTACCATGGCAGCACAAGCAAAGGTATTATTTTCCTTAGGCAAAAGAAAATACAAATGGAAAACAAAAGCACAATATTTACCCCCCCCCCACCAGAGCTGGACCTGAACAGAATAAATGTTGCAAATGTATATGATTCCATCTTACAATTTCAGATGGAACTGTCAGAGGAAATTGTCTTTCTCAGCCATTGACACAAATGGGGTAGAAGAAGAATAGACTCGCAAATGTCTGTTAAATTTTGCAGTTGCTATCCATTGGGAATCACACGAGTGCTAGGTCTTCTGAAGCCGTCTAAAGCATGATACATATTGTTTATTGAACCAGCTAAATTATGAGTCCAGTTGTGGATATTGACTGTGAATTATTGTGCAAACAAGCCCATTTCAAAGGAAATATTACAAGTCCTTTTAGTATTATCTGAAAACAAAAATAGGCTCTTGGACTATTTGTGTACATGAAGTCACAAATGCCAACGTAGCAAAGCAAACAGTTCTTCAAAAACTTTGGGAATGGAATCTTTTTGACTGCTCTGAGCTGTCCAAATGCTTCCCCAGCCTTTTTTTTTTACCATCAAAGAAAATCTGTAGTGCTGAGAGATAATTCTAGTTACAGGTAGGTAGTCGTGTTGGTCTGCCGTAGTCGAAACAAACAAACAAAAATCCTTCCAGTAGCACCTTAGAGACCAACCAAGTTTGTCATAGGTATGAGCTTTCATGTGCATACACACTTCTTCAGATACACTGAAACAGAACTCACCAGACCCTTATATATAGTGAGAAGGTGGGGAGGGGTATTACTCAGAAGGGTGCTACTGGAAGGTTTTGTTTTGTTTTGTTTTTGTGAGGACAGATGGATCTGTTTAGTTCCATTCCATGCAAATGATGAAGCATAAGTTTCTGTATTAATCTATGATGATGATGATACAGGTTTTTTTAAAAATCTTCACAAATGTTGTATTTCAATGTGTATTATCACAAAATACAATTAGATGTGTAAGCTACCTCAGTATGTGCAACCCTAAATGCATTTTATCTTACCCAAAAATAAACAAAAATAAAAACTGGATTGCTTTTTTTTTCTATTTTCATACTTATTCAGGTACATTTTTGAGTTGTAAAATGTACCACAAATTTTGCCAAAATACAGAAGCTGAAGGATACATGTACATTAGTCAAAGTAGTGCAGATCAAGTCAGTTCATATTGAAATTCACAAGAATTGAAATCCCTAAGCATTCCTATGCCTGCCAATGCTTCAGGGATTTCTTCCTTGAAGCACCCTATGCCCACCCAGTTTCTGCCTTCATTACACATAGGCTGTACAGTAGATCCTCTGAGCTTGCCACTATTATTGCATCCTCTATGAAGCTTACTGCACGGCTAAGCAGAGCAGCAATGGTATTTGTGGTATGATCCAAATACAGGGAGTTCTGAGATTTTCTCATTTCAAGAATGATGCAAAGGCCCTCCCATTTCCCGCCATTGGATTATGTACATTCAACACTGCCCTTATTGGGGATTTGCCTGAAGGTACAATCTGCTCCTAATATGTTTGGAAATTACTGTTCCATTATAGTCACACCAATATGCAATCAAATAGAAATTATAGGGGAGGCAAAGTGATTTGTCTTCTTAATGAGAGTCACCTTGCTGATTCCTCCAGTGCTTTCAGCAATCATTAGCTGTGCTGGTGAAATAAACAAGAGGCAGTTGCTTCTTGGGTGGTAGCAGCAATCCACAGTGAGACCAGATGGGCAGCTCCCCCAAATGACTAGTCCTATTTAGAGCACTAAACATTTGTCTTTTAGTGTCTTGGCTTCCCATAGCAGTGGTCCCCAATTCTTGACAATGTAGCCAACCTCATGCACAGCAGTGAAAACGCGACCAAACCTTGCCTTGGAAAAGCAACAACACCAGGAGGATTAGACTCTTTCTGGCAGAGAAGATTAAGACTCCTGCTGCTCCTAAATGGGCTTTATATATTGTTACTACCTACTGAAAAAGGATCCCATGAGATCCATCAGTGACTCTTTAGTTTGTAAGCATTCAGCAAGCCTGATTTTATTTGGAAAACTGTGAGCTGGCCAGACATTTTGCAGTAGTGAAGGCAATAAGGACACCCATGGGTAAGAAAAAATGGGGAAAGATGATAGCTCCAGGTATCCACTGACCTTGCTTTGCATGGAACAGATGGGGATTGTGGGCAACGTTTTTTCCAAAACTTGTCAATTAAAGATACAAATAGGAATGGGAGGCAGCACTAAGAGTCTCCACGTTGCAGCCATATTGAAAATTCCAGTGTGGCTGTCCACATACTATGTTGTGAATCTATGCAATCCAAACTTCTGAAAACAATATGTTAACTAAACTGCAGCTATCCTTCAAAATCTGCATGTATCTGAATTTTGTAATGCAGTTCTCCAACCACATAATGAGCAACAATGTGTATAGTATCTGACAGTTTGCATTAAATGCATCCATTCGTAAGAATAGTTATCTCCCGCTTGGACTACTGCAATGCACTCTGTGTGGGGCTACCTTTGAAGGTGACCCGGAAACTACAACTAATCCAGAATGTGGCAGCTAGACTGGTGACTGGGAGCAGCAGCCGAGACCACGTAACACCGGTCTTGAAAGATCTACTTCAGCTCCCAGTACATTTCCGAGCACAATTCAAAGTGTTGGTGCTGACCTTTAAAGCCCTAAATGGCCTTGGTCCAGTATATCTGAAGGAGCGTATCCACCCCCACCGTTCTGTCTGGACACTGAGGTCCAGTGCCGAGGGCCTTCTGGTGGTTCCCTCGTTGCAGGAAACCAGGCAGAGGGCCTTCTCAGTGGTGGCACCCGCCCTGTGGAATGCCCTCCCATCAGATGTCAAAGAGAAAAACAGCTACCAGATTTTTAGAAGACATCTTAAGGCAGCCCTGTTTAGGGAAGATTTTAATGTTTAATAGATTATTTTATTTTATTTTTCTGTTGGAAGCCACCCAGAGTGGCTGGGGAAACCCAGCCAGATGGGTGGGGTACAAATAATAAATTATTATTATATTATTAAGAATAGCATGCAAAAATTAATTGCTTTGGGGGGAAGTGCTTGTAAACATATGTATAGTAGGTGAAAGTGCATTCAAAAATGTGTGCTTTAGGAGACATTTGAGCACTAAGAAGCTAATGCAGAAATCTGGAGAACTGAATTTAAGAATGAAACAATGCAAAACTGAAATAAACAATTTCTGCATTCCTAAATATAATTCAGAGATTGAAGTGATTTGCTTCAAAGCAGTGTGGTATATTTGATTCAGGGCAAGGGTGGCCAGATGGGGAGGAACCCATAGCCGTCCACTGGCCATGTCTCTCGGTGTGGTGCAAGTCCATTAGCAGAGCCAATTTGATAGGGCTGCTATATGTCCAAAGGCAGAATAGACGTCCAGGGGAATTTCCAAAAGGTGGCTCTTTGTTTTTACTTTTTGAAATATGGCAACCCTACAATTTGATGATCCTGACAATGTATGCATACTGTGCTAACCTCCCAGCCACATAACAATGTAGATGTCAGAAGGTTGTGTGAATGGCACTGTCCCTCCTCATGATCTGCACATGTTTCAGGGAGATGCACTTCGCACAAGTCCCAATAGAGTCCTTGTTGGTGGAAGTTCAACCACACATAGTGTCAGAAGTTGAGGCCATGGTCAACACTCACAGTAAAGTTGTCCCCTTATGTTGCACAGAAGTGAATGCCAGCCAGTTGTAAAAGGGGGGGGGAGTAAATTGGAAACAGACTAGAAGAATGAGTGGGTATATGGGGACCAAGGTTGCAATGGTAGTGACTGTAGAATGTGTTTTCTGCTGTATGAGGCTGCAAGTCAAGTTCCCATGATTTGAGTATATGAGTGGATTTGAAAGTGCCTCTGACTAATAATAATAATAATAATAATAATAATAATACCCCGCCCATCTGGTTGGGTTTCCCCAGCCACTCTGGGCAGCTTCCAACAAAATTCTAAAATACAATGGTCTGTTAAAAATTAAAAGCTTCCCTAAACAGGGCTGCCTTCAGATGTCGTCTAAAAGTCTGGTGGGAGGGCGTTCCATAGTTTTCTAGAGTTGGAAGAAACCCTCAGCATCATTCAGTCCAACCACCTGCAGTGCAGGAATATGCAGCTGTTCCATATGGGGATTGAACTTGGTATAGGAAAATATTAGTTTCAGGCTCCATTATTGTCTGAAACAAGACAGGTGGTTGAAATCATGTGGCTGGAGGGGAGCAGCTCAATGCTCCACACACACAGAATTCACATGTAGACCGAGAGCACAAAAGGCTTCGTTTACCCATTTCCTCCCAAGGTGAGGGGAAGTGACATAGGCTAAGCCTGGCAGGACAGATTACTCTATGGCATTAACCCCTTACTGCATCAAACCCAAGCACAATGGTTATATGAGGCTGGTTGCCCCACACCAGGGATGTCCAACAGGTAGATTGTGATCGACTGGTAGATCATGGGGGGCCATATTTCAAAAAAATAATGATCTACATGCAGAAAGTGCAATATATGTGACAAACCAAACCTTTGAATGAGCACACACTGTGACACCAGGATGACTATTTTTACACATTTCATTTTCTTAAATCTTATTTTATGATCATTTTGCTAAGGTGTGCTCTTGTTACTCTATCCAATTTCTTCATTGTATGACAACCACTGGTTTGCACAAATCACAGGTTTGACTGGATTATAGCAATTCCTCTTTGGAGAGGTCATACTTTTGCAGCTTCAATTTACATTTGAATGATGGGAATTTTTTAAAGGCACACAAGGTGGAATATGCACTCTACATTCTTTAGTGTACACTGCAAATCTCTCAGACAATAGGAGCCCAATTTAACCCTGGGGAGCTATATTTTATTGTCCTTAACATCATGATTAAGCTGGTCTTACCTTTGAGTGATTCTGCCATTTGTTATTGGTTTGCTTGCACTGACTGACAAGGAACTCTTTTCTGAGATGATGTACACTGCTCTCCCTTCAAAACTTTCTTGGATTTTCATCAAAACTTAAAGTACAACCTCAGTCTATCACTTAGTCTGTGCAGTATCGAATTCCCATGACATCTATTCTTTCTACCACCACACATGATTTCTAATTCTCGCCCTGTTCGTTTCTGGGGAGAAGATGAAATTCAGAAACAACAGAAATGATGGCTTGTTCTTACATTACACGTGGGAAATCTAAGTGTAAGGATTCTCAAAAGACCAACTGATCATACAGAAATGTCCAAGAACTTTTTTTAAAAAAAAATAAATTGAAGGAAGACTCAAGTTTTCCATTATAATAATTACATATAAGTTTCTGAAGTTTGCACATTTCTAGCAGTCTCTCTTTCACTTTAGTAAACAGATTAGCCTCATTTGGGTTACAGATACACAGCTGTGCATACAAAGAACATTTGAAGACTCCTGCTCTATCAGGTCATAGTAACAAAATAATATAGGAAGCAGGGCCGGCTCTAGGTAGAGTCCTGGTGGCGCGGGGTGCCAGGGCACCGGACTGGTAGGCAGGGTGTTGCACGGCAAAGCCGCGCGGAAGCCATGCTGCGCCCTGTGAGGGCGGGGGCGCTGGAGCGATCTCCGCCCCTCAACGCCAGGGCGCGCAACCTGCTCGAGACTGCCCTGATAGGAAGCTACCTTAAACCAAGAGCAGGGCAGTGGCCCATCTAGTTCAGTATTGTCCACAGTGACTGGCAGCAGCTCTCCAGGATTTCAAAGAGGGGGCTTCTTCCAGCTATGCTTTGAGATGCTAGAAACTGTCTTTCTACCTGCAAAGCAGATGCTGTATCGCTGATCTATGTCTATAGTTATATCTATCTAACTATAAAAATATATCTCAGTTAAAAGCACTTCTAAAAGATGTCTCCTTCTGTGCCCAATAAGCACGGGATGCATTTGCCTGGCAGCATTATAGCCCAAGGTTTTGCCCATTATCTTGTTTGTATGGTGGGCTCATGCCCTTGCAGAGGGGTGGGGGGAAGTCTATATAAGGCTTCTTCCCCTGGAGCTCAGGGCCATTTTGCCTTGAGAGCTGCAGAAGGACACAACATCATCGGGGGGAGGGGTGGATTTCTGACAGTAAGTTCTGTTCAACAGTGGAACAGTCTCCCTCAGGAGGTTATGGACTCTCCTTCTTTGAAGATTTTAAAGCAGAGGTTGGATGGCCACCTCTCATGGATGCTTTTGCTGAGATTCCTGCATTGCAGGGGGTTGGACTGGATGACTCTAGGGGTCCCTTACAACTCATGAATCTATTATCATTCCTTGGTACGTTACCCCCCTCCCCTCCCATTGCAATTGTCTAACCCTGTTGTGGTCTTACTGTTCCTGGGATGTTTACTGGATGTCAGTTAGGGGAAGCACTATGGCAATTCTTCCTGCTCCCTTTTCAAGGGTGCCATTCAAAAGTAATTTAAAATAAATGAAATAAATTAATAATGTAACAAATAAATAATTCACCTATTTAGGGCACTGGGTGAGAGGGCAAAAAAACGCTTTATCGGGCTGGTCTCCTCCTCTTTCCTCAGCCATGTGGTTGGTTGGTTGGTTGGTTTCTTTTTTTCTGTTGAATGTGTGTGTAGCCGCTTTTAATGATGTAAAATGGCTGATAACATTCATTTCTAATGTGAACCCCCCTCACCTTGTGACCCTGGCAGATATTGGAACCTTACAAACTAAGAACAGCTGCTGGTTTTGTGTGGATATTGCAGCTTTGCAGTGTACAGTATAGGGGTGTGTGTGGCCTGGGCAGTTTTGAGGTGAGGTCCATCGGGCTGCTAGCATTATGCACCCTTGTTGGTTGATGTACTAAATGAGTAAGTACCTAGCAATTTACATAAATAAATAAATGTAAAGGAATTCCATGAATAAAAATAAATAAATAAAAATAAATACACAGTTTCTGGCAACTGATTATGTTATATTCTGTCATTGATAATTATAATTATAATCTGAATTAATTAACATATATAATAAAAGGAGTAAATCTTACTATTGCAATAAATTATGGGACTTTCCCCTGAACAAAAGGGCGGAGATACTGGCTGTGGTCATCAAATGCTAAGGGAACCGTTTCAACCCACAAACGCACACCATTAAAAATGCTTCAAAGAATGCCAGATATCTGATGCACTCTTAAGCATTTACCAGAATGAAGGGCTTACAGCAATCTAAGACTTGCTATGAGATGTCTCATGTATTAAAGCCTCAAATAAAAACATTTTCTGGACTTCAGCAGAACTGCTCCAACGAGAATCTTGGTGTTTTCTAGGCATCTAGTTCATTAGCCACTGTTTGATTTACAGATGCACACTGCCTTGAGTTCGTAAATGGGGTAAGGTTTACAGCTCAATACTGAAAGACAATATTCTGGTCTGCTTTTGGATTCGGTGGTGGCATCGCAGCTGCAATGAAACTTTATGTGGAGATAGACATGGTTTGTTAGATGTCTGGTGTGTGCAAGGGTTATATGGCTGTGGAAAGGTCACTGCTTCTGCTTTATTGCTTATTCTCAAGTGGCTGAGCAACACTTGCCACTGTTCTATTCTTTAGTGACCAAACCAGACTGCTTACAAATGAGATGCAGGGAGTTTCGGTGCAAACCTGGAAGTCAAGGGAAGTTTCTCATTTTTCCACTGGACTGGCAGAGCTCCTGCAAATGCTTAGACTGTTCAGAAGGGCTATAGTCCAGTGTAAAACCATTCTTGTTGGGTGCAGACAGTCCCAGAATCACTCTGCTGTGTGTTTTAATATGTATGTTTTAATTTTAATGTAGGCATATTTGGTTTTTATAATTTGTTAAATCATTTAGAAGCCTGATTGGATATCAAACAAGTATTACGCAGTGACCAAACAATCAATTGATCATTATAATTCATATGCTTTTGTACTGATGTGTTAATATCAATGGGTTTATGTTTTTAAATATGTTGTAAGTCACTTAGAGAGCTCTGTGTAACAAGTGACTCATAAAATGATAATGATGCAATTCTGAAGAAAGCAAAATGGTAGCCATCAGTGCCTTCCTGCCCCCAAACTGTTAACTAGGATAAGAAGTTTTACCCTTTTCTTCTTTGCCCTTTCCAAGTCAGGCAATGTGAATTGAATTCAATTGAATTGAACATTAAACAAAATTCCACACAAACGTATGTATTAGAATAAATTCACGCTAAAAGGCTGGTGGGTTTTCATGTTAATTAAAAAAACAAACAAACTATTGTGGAAAACTATTTTCCAAACTATTGTGTAAATATGGATAGCTGGAATTTAAACTGGAAAAATGAGATGCCCAGATTGACAGATTTGCCCACCCCTAGTGGCAACACAACCTCCCACACATCAGCAACAGAGCAGCAGGACTTCCAGTCTAGCGCCATTGCTGAGCGGCGAGGAATCCTCGAGCTCGGAGGATCCTGGCGCTGTGGGGCGGGGAGCTGCGAGAGTGACCCAGCTCCCCAGAAGAACCCCAGATCAAGCTTTCTGGGGTCATGGAGACTCAGCTGAGCCCCAAATTGTCTCCTCCACTCCCCGGTAAGCTCTTTTAAGAGCCCCGAGAGTGAGAGGAGTTGAGACACGGGTGCCTTGAGTGGACTCGCTACCTTCACAACGCGAAGCTCCGAGCTGACAGCACTTTGAGCGGTGGATTCTTCTTCCAACTTTGAAAGAATTGAGGACTTGGTCACAGTGAGTAAAAGGAAAAGGTTGTATAATTTGGGGAAAAAAATGGCCACGGGAGAGATTTAAAAAGGAAGTCGATCTCCCCCATTGAGAGAACGGTGATGCATTTAACTTGCCCGAAGCCGGAAAGACTGACAGGAACCTTTTAATCTCTAAAAATGGACTTAAAACCTTCCCCCTAAGGCAGGGTAAAGGGTGGAAGGGTTAAATTCAGCAAAATCCCTGTAGATATTTCTATTTTGGACTGGGGGAAGCCCCCTGGAAGCTGGAGTCGGGTCCCTGGAGGGATCAGTGAGCCACCATTATGATATCACAATAGGAAGGAATTTGTTTACCTCTTTGAGGTCTGGAACTATCAATATTGAAAAGAGTGCAAAATCTTCGGCTGGGAAAAACAATTTTTGACACTGCTCTTTTCATAAATGGACATAAGAGCCTTAAGTTATGAAGAAGAATTAAAAATGTTAGTTTGCAACCAGTTCAGACATAACTTTTGTTTTTGAAGACTGGAAATACTAACTACGCCACTTCCTGCTTTGCAATCTGTGCTGTTCCCATGAAACCTGAGATAAACAAGATATCAGTAGACATAATGTCATCTGACTTTGTAGACTTTCAAGAGGAACTCCTGAGATCACTTTTGGATTTAAAAAGTGAAGTGTACCAGAATTCAATACAGATTGGTATAATAAACCAGAAATGTGTGGAAATTGAAAAAAAAGACCAATTTTAACAGAGAATTCAGAGAAGAAAGATGAACAACCACCAGTCCTGGACAATGTAATTCAATTTAAAGAAGAGGCAAATGCATGGAACGTTGGGGGGGGGAAGAAACAAGATTCATGCTTGATTCAAAGATTTCTCAAAGAAGAAACAGTGTGGAATAATGCCCTCCCAGTGAGAGGGGGGGGAGATACATGCTGGGGACAGAGTCTACAGGAATATTATTTGAAGAAGAAAAAAAGCAACAGAGCAGCAGTAACAAGTCATTCTCTAGCAAGCTGACAGAGTAGCACAGAGAATTAAAAAAAATCCCACCTAGGGTTCTCAGTTAAAGGCCCCTGGCACCTAGCATATACTGCATCTTAAGACACTGGTATCTGGTGTGGAAGTTTGCAATATAGGTACCTCCCCCACTCCCAGCCCCTTCCTCAAAACAAATAAATAAAATTAAATCAAATTATAGGCATGGAAACTCAAAACATTGGACCAATATAAAAATGATCCTCTAAACATACAAACAAACAAACAAACAAACAGAAAACAAGTTTGTGCCTCAGTTTGTCACTGTAGCAAAGGGAGAAACCTCAGAGAATCAAGTTGACTCTATGCTGAAAGCATTATGGAAAGAGATACAATATTTACTACTTATGAAGACATACAATTTGCAGTGCCACCACACTTCCATTTTCCACCTCGCTGTGGATAAAGAAAGGCAACATATGCGGGTTGGGTGTGTGTGCAAAGCCCAGATAGATGTTTTCACATCAGCACTTTTGCTTCCTAGAACATCTAAATGAAACGTGTAAGCCTGGGTACATATTAGGTTTTTTCATGCCACGACTAATATCCTTTAAGGAGACTAGCGGTGTGGCTAACCTTATTTAATAACTGTCTAGGGAAGCAACATTTTTCACCCTGAAAATGGAGCCTGATGCATACCTCGTAATATGGAGGAAGGGATAAATAGGGATAAAATGGGGGCATTTTTAACATCAGACCTTCCCGAGGCTCCCTGCGGCATAAAGCATTCACAAACAACTAAGAAGGACCGAGGGTGCAACCCATACACAATTTAGAAACATTGCTTCTCTTGCTTACACCAACATAGACATTGAGCCCCTGAAAACTGAGGTATATCTGGGAACATAGGAAGCTGCCTTATGCCAACTCTGGACATTGGTCAATCAAGCTTAGTATTGTCTACACTAATTGGCAGAAGTGTTCTAGGATTTCAGATGGGCTCTTATGATTCTACTTGAACTTAAGAACATAATGAATCCACAGGCCCATCTAGTCAAGCGTTATGTTCTCATAGAGGCCAAGCAGATGCCTATGGGAACAGCACATACAGGACCAGAGCATGACCATGCTTTACCTACTGCAGTATCCAGCAACTGGTATTCAGAAGCATGCTGCTTCTGACAGTGGAGACAAGACATAGTCATCAGGGTTAGCAGTCCTTGATAGCCTTCCCATCCACAGATTTATTGAATCCTCTTTTAATGATGGTTGGTAGCCATCATTGCCAAGGATTGAACCTGAGTCATTCTTTATGCATAGCAGATGCTCTACCACCGAGCTAGGGCCCTTCCAAGCAGAACATGAGCCCCAACTGCTGTGCAAGTGGTGCTATTTTAGAGCAGCTGCAAGAGCTCCTGCTCAAGGTGATGGTATGGGCCTTCAATTCCTCGCCAAGGCTGCTGCCAAAATAGGATGAGACTTTGTGGGGCAGTGTGTATTGCTTTCAAGCTATGTAATAATCTTTGACACAGGGATATAAGGAGGTCCCCCCTTATATTCAGCAGTGGGTTGTGAGGGAGCAGAGACAGTGATGTCCTCCCAGTGGCAGCAGCACTACGTTTGCTGGAATGGGGCTAGATAAGGTGGTGGTGAGGTTGGTGGAGTACTAGGTGGTGGTGATCCTGCAGGTACGCACACCCACACACCTATGGAGAAACCATTGACAATCCAAAGCTCCCCTGACCTAAACTCAACCACCTTTTTCTACATACTCTCTTGGCAAGTATAGGACTGCCACCAGGAGGCTGCTACCGCCTCCATCCTCATTAATGAGCCACCACCACTTATATTAAAGCAATCCATTGAGTTGTGGGAAATCCATTCCAAGTGAGGGTGGCTCTCCAAGTCTTTTTATGCAAAACATGGGCTATGCCAATGTGGAAACTAGTTTATAACAACTAACAAAATATGTAGTTTCTAAACATAATTCCAGTTCAATGGATAAGAAAGAATTTTGGATTGAGGGTGGGGAAAACTTCTCCACTGAAGTTAGAGAAGGAGGAACTGTTTTTAAAACATGCACGTACAAGATTTAAATCAAACTTCGTGCATAGCACCATACTCTTGTAACTTCATCCTCTCTAGAGAACTCTCAAGTTTTAATAGTGTTACGTTTTGTTTTCTTCCTGCTTTTCTATACATTATACAATATTGATAACTATTAATAAATCATGTGTGCTAACCTGCAGGGTATGGTACAAAGCACATCAATTTACTCATGCTTTTTCCCCTCCCCACCCCCTTTTGCGGCAGATATTTATATTCTAATATATTTTTTCTCATTACAGGGGATTGGAATGCTAAAGTAGGGAATCAAGAGATAAAAGGAACAACTGGCAAGTTTGGCCTTGGAGTTCAAAATGAAGCAGGGCAAAGGCTAATAGAGTTCTGTCAAGAGAACAAGCTGGTCATCACAAACACTCTCTTCCAACAACACAAGAGACGACTCTACACATGGATATCACCAAATGGGCAGCATCGAAATCAGATTGATTATATTCTCTGCAGCCAAAGATGGAGAAGCTCTATACAGTCAGCAAAAACAAGACCTGGAGCTGACTGTAACTCAGATCATCAGCTTCTTATAGCAAAATTCCAGCTTAAACTGAAGAAAGTAGGAAAAAGCACTGGGCCAGTAAGATACAATCTGAATCAAATCCCTTATGAATACACAGTGGAAGTGAGGAACAGGTTTAAGGATTTAGATTTGGTGGACAGAGTGCCTGAAGAACTATGGATGGAGGCTCGTAACATTATACAGGAGGCAGCAACGAAAACCATCCCAAGGAAAAGGAAATGCAAGAAAGCAAAATGGCTATCCAACGAGGCCTTACGAATAGCGGAGGAGAGGAGGCAAGCAAAATGCAAGGGAGATAGGGAAAGATACAGGAAACTGAATGCAGATTTCCAAAAAACAGCAAGGAGAGACAAGAGGGTCTTCTTAAATGAGCAATGCAAAGAAATAGAGGAAAACAATAGAATGGGGAAAACCAGAGATCTGTTCAAGAAAATTGGAGATATGAAAGGAACATTTCGTACAAAGATTACCATAATCAAGGACAAAAGTGGTAAGGACCTAACAGAAGCAGAAGACATCAAGAAGAGGTGGCAAGAATACACAGAGGAATTATACCAGAAAGATATGGAGGTCTCGTACACCCCAGGTAGTGTGGTTGCTGACCTTGAGCCAGACATCTTGGAGAGTGAAGTCAAATGGGCCTTAGAAAGCACTGCTAATAACAAGGCCAGTGGAAGTGATGATATTCCAGCTGAACTATTTAAAATTTTAAAAGACGATGCTGTTAAGGTGATACACCCAATATGCCAGCAAGTTTGGAAAACTCAGCAATGGCCAGAGGATTGGAGAAGATCAGTCTACATCCCAATTCCAAAGAAGGGCAGTGCCAAAGAATGCTCCAACTACCGCACAATTGCGCTCATTTCACACGCTAGCAAGGTTATGCTTAAAATTCTACAAGGCAGGCTTAGGCAGTATGTGGATCGAGAACTCCCAGAAGTGCAAGCTGGATTTCGAAAGGGCAGAGGAACCAGAGACCAAATAGCAAACATGCGCTGGATTATGGAGAAAGCTAGAGAGTTCCAGAAAAACGTCTACTTCTGCTTCATTGACTATGCAAAAGCCTTTGACTGTGTCGACCACAGCAAACTATGGCAAGTTCTTAAAGAAATGGGAGTGCCTGATCACCTCATCTGTCTCCTGAGAAATCTCTATGTGGGACAAGAAGCTACAGTTAGAACTGGATATGGAACAACTGAGTGGTTCAAAATTGGGAAAGGAGTACGACAAGGTTGTATATTGTCTCCCTGCTTATTTAACTTATATGCAGAATTCATCATGCGAAAGGCTGGACTAGATGAATCCCAAGCTGGAATTAAGATTGCCGGAAGAAATATCAACAACCTCAGATATGCAGATGACACAACCTTGATGGCAGAAAGCGAGGAGGAATTAAAGAACCTTTTAATGAGGGTGAAAGAGGAGAGCGCAAAATATGGTCTGAAGCTCAACATCAAAAAAACCAAGATCATGGCCACTGGTCCCATCACCTCCTGGCAAATAGAAGGGGAAGAAATGGAGGCAGTGAGAGATTTTACTTTCTTGGGCTCCTTGATCACTGCAGATGGTGACAGCAGTCACGAAATTAAAAGACGCCTGCTTCTTGGGAGAAAAGCAATGACAAACCTAGACAGCATCTTAAAAAGCAGAGACATCACCTTGCCGACAAAGGTCCGTATAGTTAAAGCTATGGTTTTCCCAGTAGTGATGTATGGAAGTGAGAGCTGGACCATAAAGAAGGCTGATCGTCGAAGAATTGATGCTTTTGAATTATGGTGCTGGAGGAGACTCTTGAGAGTCCCATGGACTGCAAGAAGATCAAACCTATCCATTCTTAAGGAAATCAGCCCTGAGTGCTCCCTGGAAGGACAGATCGTGAAGCTGAGGCTCCAATACTTTGGCCACCTCATGAGAAGAGAAGAATCCTTGGAAAAGACCCTGATGTTGGGAAAGATTGAGGGCACTAGGAGAAGGGGACGACAGAGGACAAGATGGTTGGACAGTGTTCTTGAAGCTACGAACATGAGTTTGACCAAACTGCGGGAGGCAGTGCAAGACAGGAGTGCCTGGCGTGCTATGGTCCATGGGGTCACGAAGAGTCGGACACGACTAAACGACTAAACAACAACAACAACAATATTTTTTCTAGTTAACATTTAATAGCAATTTTGTATTGTCTGCTTTTGTACAGCCAGAGGCAGAATTATTAAAATGAAATAAGCAAATATATATTCTACCAACAGGAAACCGGAAACCATTGTGCTCATTCCATTCTTTATACCAAACTGTCAACTCAAGTAAATTTTAATCTAAGGATTTGCTGCATCAGCTAAATGTACTGTGTGGGCTAAGAGGCTGTGACCCCTGGTTCTAATTTGGCTTCTACTCTCAATTTGTTATATTGCCACAGGCAATTTGAAGGGGTGGGGTGGGATAAGAGGTAGAGTTCATGCTTTCAGTGGTGGCTGGTGCCCATTGGGCAGAAGGCAGAAGGCACGGAGATCAAGAATTGGTGGAGTGAGCGCCAACAACAGGTAGAGGCAATCAATTTGAGTTTGGTCCCCATCTTCCCCCTTGTTGCATTCTGCTGTAAGAAAATACTAGGTGCGGGGGGGGGGGGGGGTGACAGGCAGTGACACCTCCTGGACTGGCTGTGAGGGAAAGCTGAGGTTGCTGGGGAAATTCTCCACTTGTCCTAATGGATCAGCCTTCACTGCGTGCTTTACTGTGTCACTTACAAAAGTTCCAAAGTTCACTCCATCTTAAAGGATCAGAAACCAAGTGAAGAATCAGAATAGGCACTGCTGGGAAAGGTGCACATGTCTGACCTAGAGGCAGTGGTAATGGAAATGTGGAAGACCCTTGCACAGCGGAACCTCGGTTGTTGAACGTAATCCATTCTGGAATACTGTTTGACTTCTGAAACGTTTGACAACCAAGGCACAATTGCCAGTCAACAAATTCCTTTCAAAAAGTGGGGAAACGCTCCTCGGAAGCCATTTGACTTCTGAGGTGTGTTCAAAGACAGAAGCATTCACTTCCGTGTTGTAGGCGTTTGAGTTCCAAATTGTTCGGCTTCTGAAGCATTCAACAACCGAGGTTTTGCTTTATTGTGAGGGCTTAGTGGTGTAGAGCGGTGGTTCCACGCATGCCCAGATCTCCTCTTGGGGCTACCAGACTCTCCTCCAAGAAACTTAGTGTAGACTGAGGGTAGGTGCTATATATGGCCCATCAATTGCTGTTCTAGGGAATTCACAGCAATTGAAGAGGCATAAACTCTGAGAAATTCACTCGCATATATAAATTTCTATTGCAATAGCCAATTCAGCATTGGTTTTTGTCTATCTGGACAGGTAGTTGCCATTAGAATTCCCCGAAGAAGCAAATGGACCAATGGTCTGACTTGGTCTGACTGCTTGCTAGCTGTATTCTATGTCCATCGCAGCCCCCCTCTTACACAGAGCCCAAGTTGTTCCTTAGGTCCAAGAGGTAATCACAAATTATGCATGAAGAGTCAAGAGGCTGCAGCTGGAGAGAAGGATGGGTATGAATCATAGGCCCCCAGTTTGTGAACGGAAGTGCACTTCACTTGTGCTAAGACTCCACTAGATGCTAGTCCCTGTTTACACCTGTTCAATGCAAGAGAACCACTAGTACAGCAAAGTGGGCTCAGAAGGGTAAGAATGTGGGAACATGGCTATTAAAGAGGGAATTCAAGACAGGATGTTGTTTATTACTTTACCTATTGCTAGGGTTGTTGGAGAATTCTGTTGGATATATTAATGGGGGCAGAAATTCTTGCAATTTTTAGGCATCATTAAGTGTGTGACTTAAAGCACATCAAAGTGCAAGTAGATAAATAAGCACCGCTCCAACGGGAAGGTAAACAGCGTTTCCGTGTGCTGCTCTTGTTCGCCAGAAGCGGCTTTGTCATGCTGGCCACATGACCCGGAAGCTGTACGCCGGCTCCCTCAGCCAATAAAGCGAGATGAGCGCCGCAACCCCAGAGTCATCCGCGACTGGACCAAACGGTCAGGGGTCCCTTTACCTTCATCTTTAAGTGTGTGACTTAAACAGTTAATTCTCTTTTTTGACAGGGTGACAACAGGCTCTGATTGACTGGAAGTTCTAGTCAGTTGGGAGTTAGTTGTCAGTGAGAGAAATGGTTGAGATTTGATGGTTGGAGGAACTGGAGGAAAAAGGCATTCAGAAGGACTCTCCCCCCCCCCACCCTCCCAATGGCTGCCTGTAAATAAGACAAACTTCTCTGTTCAGTGGCGTAGTAATAGGGGGGGCAGGGGCGCGCCGCCCCGGGCAGCAGGCTAGATGGGGGGCAGCAGGCTGGACGGGGCTGACCACCTCCGATGGCCGACGCAGCCGCTGCCATGGGGGAGCAACCCCAACGCAAGCAAGACTGCTCACTCCGTGGCTTGCTTGTGGGGTTTGCCGCACCGCCGTGCCACATGCCTCCTGTGTGCACATGTGCCGCGCACCGCAACGCATGTGTCATGCATTGTGATGCATGTGTTGTGTCACGCAACGCATGCACGTGACAGACACCCCACCCCCCACCCCGGTGGGGTGCCTTCGCGTTTGCCGCCCCAGGCAGCCAGGCGGCTAGCTACGCCACTGTCTCTGTTTATTTCTGCCCTTACTATGAAACTGGTTTTGTTCTTTTTACCTCAATTCCCAGTATTGATGTATGGAAGTGAGAACTGGACCATAAAGAAGGCTGATTGCTGAAGAATTGATGCTTTTGAATTATGGTGCTGGAGGAGACTCTTGAGAGTCCCATGGACTGCAAGAAGATCAAACCTGTCCATTCTGAAGGAAATCAGCCCTGAGTGCTCACTGGAAGGACAGATCCTGAAGCTGAGGCTCCAATACTTTGGCCACCTCATGAGAAGAGAAAACTCCCTGAAAAAGACCCTGATGTTGGGAAAGATTGGGACTCCCTCTGCTATATTCCAGTTACTTTGCTAATAAGGAACACAAATCATGTAAGTGAATGTGGGCTTCACATGCTATCACTTCTTTTCCCGCCTGCAAACATCATGAAAGTAATTACATTATTTACTGCATTGTTTTTGCTGCTTCCCTTCCATGGAAATGCATAGAAATTAATGATGCAATTAATTACATGTGTTTTGATCATAGCGGACAGTGAGAAAAATAATGCAGATTTTAACAGAAGCTGAGCTGTAGAAGGGCAGAAACAGTGCTGGTTGCTATGAATGCTGGGCAGCATGGAAACTTCTTTCACCTTACACCCCTACTTGCCCCATTTATGTACCTCATATTCTCTAAGGAGTTCAATATGGTGTACTCTGTTCCCTTCCCCTGTTTCGTCCTCATAATAACAGGTCACCCAGTTATCTTCCTGGACACATTGTGGAATTGAACCAGGTCCCCGGTCCCCCCTGTAGTCCAACACTCTAAACATGACACCACACATACTAAACGGAAAGAGATTGAGAACTAATATCATTTAAGACAAAACTAAACTAAACAAAAACTGTTGCAAGGTGTGTCTGTGGGAGAGAGAAAGTATGTGAAGGGACAGTGTTGATTTCAGGCAACAATTTTTTTCTGGGAGGGCGCAGGAAAAAGAGAAAAGAAAGGGGTTCCAAGATAGATTATTTCAGATTTGATGCATTTCCATATAAAACATACCTGAGACACATTGACTTGTCACCTAATCAAATGATTTGATTGCAACCACTTAATCTGAGTGGAGATCAGTGCACAACTCAACTCTTAATACTACTCACTGGGGCTGTCGGTGGGCAGCCTTGGTCTGTGGCTTGGTCTCGGGAAGAGGAGAGCATGCAGTTCCTGCACAGCCAGGGGATGAGGGAAGAGACGTCTGGCGGCTCCTCTTCCCAGTCATGTTGGAACACCAACTAGGTCTTGCCTCATGAGCCTATCAGAAGAGGGAGGTGAGACAGGCATGCCCTCATTGTATTTAGTAGGGTGTCCTGCTGCAGGTCACCCTCTTGGGAGATCACCACAGGATTCACCACTCACCCACACAGGCAACAAGTAGCCTGCCTGGTGATAAATAGGCAGGATGGCACTGGGCCTTGCTATGGTTTATTCAGTCACTGTATTCAGGGCCAAGGAGGTATTTTTCCTATCTTGTAGCAACTGTCACAACTTTGGCAGGCAAGACATTGGCTTGGATCCTTAATTGAATGGGTACCCATTAAAGGGGTCCAGAAGGAGTGTCTCTGTCTGGGAGCTCAGGTGGGGACAGATGGGCCAGAACACCTCTGGATGGGGTCATGGCACCTGATTTATGTTAGAGGTGACTCCCAACTTCAGGCCCAACCTCACAGGGTTTTATCAACCAGCAGGTAGGTTGCTTGATATTGGATCTATACCTAATGCCTTGGCCAAACCTACTGCCATCTGTAATCAATAAAGTTGTGGCTTATTTCAACCCAAGTACCAATCTCCTGTGTTTACAGTGGTACCTCTGGTTACGAACTTAATTCATTCTGGAGGTCTGTTCTTAAGCTGAAACCATTCTTATCCTGAGGCGTGCTTTCACTAATGGGGCCTCCCACTGCACACACGCCAGAGGCATGCAGTTTTCGTTCACATCCTGGGGCAAAGTTAGCAAACAGGAGCAACTACTTCTGAGTTAGCGGAGCTCATAACTTGAAGCGTTCATAAGCAGAAGCATTCAAAACCAGAGGTACCACTGTATTTATATGGTCTGCCTCACACTATGCCACAGACATCATGCACATACTCAGGGCCGTCTCAAGCACGTCGGGCGCTCGGGCGCCGTGGTGCAGAGATTGCTCCGGCGCCCCCGCCCCGCTCCGTTTCTTGCCGCGGCTGGTGGGCGGGCGCAGCGCACAGCACAGTTTCCGCGCGGCTCTGCTGCACGGCGCCCCCCTACCGGGCATAGCTGCCAAGTTTTCCCTTTTCTCGCGAGGAAGCCTATTCAGCATAAGGGAAAATCCCTTTAAAAAAGGGGTAACTTGGCAGCTATGCTACTGAGCCGTCGCCCTGGTGCCCCACACCACCCGGACTACCCCTAGAACCGGCCCTGCACATACTGCAGCAAGAAGATTTCCATTGGATGCTTCAACTGAACCCTATTTTGGTTGCCTGGATAGGGATGCTCTTGTTAGAGCAGCTAGTCAAGGCACACAATCAAATACAGACTATGGGGAAATCGATCTGATATCCTCAAAGATGTGCTTTAGAAAATGCATGCAATTCAGTGGGGATCCATGCAAACAATTGTGACTAAATTGGAGCTAAGTGAAATATACAAGTTCTCAGTTTCTTCCAGGTGCAAATTCTTGCCAAAGACCATTAAATTTCATTGAAATGCTTTTTCATATTTATTTATGGTTCCCCCCCAAGCCAAAACACATTTTATTAAATGCATGCAAAAACAATTATATGTCTATTTCTATATAGAGATTTGCATGATCTCTTCCTACCTTAAAATGATTACCCAACATCAATTTGGGTACCATATTGTAAAGACAAGTGCAAAAGACTGATTTCCATAGGTACTGCATTATCTTCTCCTGAGGTCTATAACAATTTCATGAAATGCTCATCAGCACTCTAAAACATGCAAGTGGAGTGTGCTGTGGAATCCTGAAACAGACTGTTGCATGTGCACAGAGATCTGGACAGTGAAAGGCTACATACTGTTTGAGAAGAAGAGAATTAGGAGATGAGGAAGAAGCTGGGCTAGTCCTATATTGCAGCAGGATGTCCCAGACATAGCCGAGATTTGGCCATCAGAAACAGTGTCTGGGTGGAAACTTTTGTTTCCAGATTCTCACTTTTTTTGAAATATGGCAACCCTAGATGAAGCAACTTACTTCAAGCAGCGCCACAGAAGGAAGAGGGGGATCAAGGCAGGAATTGGCGTCTTTAGCACGGGGCTGGAGGGAGAAGTACTGTATTGTGAGCTCTGTCTTGGGGTAGCATAAAAAAGGACTATAAGTTTGATAGTCCACCCTGGCATGGAAAAGAACAATAAGGAAATCGACTGGGTGCCTTTGGTGAGAAGAAAGTATGCAGAAACTGGACTTGTCAGAGAAACCATCTGCAAAGGGGGAAGAAGATTAGAGAAGATAACCTCTCCTCTCCAACACCAGGTTAACAAAGGACAGTAGAATAAGTAGAGAATGTCTGTGTAGTGAAGGAGGAGGGAGATTGATATAGATTCAAACATCTAGCGAAATCATAGTTACAGTGCACATTATCACTCTATGTCACTTTCCCCACTGTTTGCTAAACTCCCATTTCATACTCCAATGGCCCATCAGGCTACCACACAGAAAGAAACACACAACATTAAAACACTTTGTGAATGTTGTTAGATTATTATTTTTTAAGGATGAGAAAAATAACCAATGCATTCAACTCTGAATTGACAGAGTCTCTCTCTCTCTCTCTCTCTCTCTCTCTCTCTCTCTCTCTCTCTCTCTCTCTCTCTCTCTCTCTCTCTCTCACACACACACACACACACACACACACACAGCACAGAGTAGGGGTTCCCTCCCAGTTTTGTCCCAATCCCTGGATGCTTTTAGTGACTTCTTTCCTTTCCTCCACCCCTTCTTCACTTCACTTCTCTTCTACACTAAACAAGCCAGACAACCTTCAACATCAGGGTAGAGCAAGCAGGCCCTCTACTGAACATACAATGCTCAGTATTCATCTACAGCACATTAAAAGTAGAAGAATTAAAGTTGGAAAGATAGATAAAGCTTGATAGATAGACATTACAAACACACCATACACGTATACACATACAGAGAGAGAGAGAGCAAGAGAGTGAGGGAGCTGTTAGCTTGGGTGAAGGAGCATTTTCACAGCACGGAAGGATTTATATCTTCATAAAAACCATTTGTCTCATTAATGACTGCAGAGTGACAGCCACATCACCAAAGCCAGAAAACTACCCTAGGCAAAACCATGTTCCCAAACACTTATTTGTAGAGGTGATGCAAATCAAGGTGTGAGGTTTTATGGGAGAGATTCAAGAGACCAGCATCATGCAAATGCATCATGCAAATGCACCAGTAGAGCCAATCTGGCACTTCTGCCAATGATTTTGCACTGTGCCAATCTTGCCACTGTCTTCCCCATTCCCCTCTCTGAACATGGTATGAAGCAGCATTTCATGTTCACACTATCACTACCTCATGCCATCCACTATTGATTCTAAGGGGAATAATTTATCAGGGATGCAGGTGGCACTGTGGTCTAAACCACCGAGCCTAGGGCTTGCCATTCAGAAGGTCGGCAGTTTGAATCCCCATGACGGGGTGAGCTCCCGTTGTTCGGTCCCTGCTCCTGCCCACCTACCGTAGCTGTTTGAAAGCACACCAAGTGCAAGTAGATAAATAGGTACCATTCCGGCGGGAAGGTAAACGGTGTTTCTGTGCACTGCTCTGGTTCGCCAGAAGTGGCTTAGTCATGCTGGCCATATGACCCGGAAGCTGTTTGAGGACATACGCTCCCTCGGCCTATAGAGTGAGATGAGCGCGTAACCCCAGGGTCATCTGCGACTGGACCTAATGGTCAGGGGTACCTTTACCTTTTATATGCCAGTGGTGGGTAGCTGGAAAAATAGACTAAACATGGTGGAGCACTACCCCTTTCTCTCTCTCTCTGGTACCTCTCCTCCTGCCGAGCAGCATATTCTTTCCAGAGGTCTGATCTGATTGCCTGCAAAGGGCTTTCCCCCTCCCTTTTGCCACAGGAACATCAAGTCAGATGACCATTGCTCCATTTGGCTCAGAATTTTCTGTGCTGACTGTAAGTGGCTCTCCAAGGTTTTAGATGAGGTTCTCTCCCTGCCTAACTGGGTATGTCATATATTGCACCCTCGACACTGTTTGTTTGTTTTCTGGGGAGATGCAGGGGTACGCATACCCCTAAACATTTTGTGAATTTTTGTACTTTTGTCCATTTACTGTATTTATTTTGACCGATTTGAACTATAAAATGGTGATTTTCTTGAGTAAAAATGAGAGTACCCCTAAACATTTTTAAAGAAAAAAGCACTGACCCTGGGACTTCTGCACGCAAAACAGCAGAGCTGTCTCTACATGGGGGTTAAAGGGGTGCCGAATTCTGGGGGCACCAGGCACCCACTGCTGAAGCCACCTAAGCTCTTACCACCACCACCTCAGGGACCGAGCAACAGCCGCCGCCCGTAGTGGAGCCACTGGCCTGGTCGCCACCACTGCCCAGAGCCCCAGCCAGGGGAGGAGGACGAGGAAGGAGCATGGGGGAAAGCGGTGGCAGTGGCAGTGGCAGCATCTGCAGCGATGGGGAGATGGAAGGCGGTGGCAGGAAGGCGCGCGTGGTGGAGCTGGATGCGCAGCTGCTGCAGTGCTCCTACAGAACAGAGCGGGCAATGGGATGGCTCCCGCAGAGAAGGACAAGGGGTAGGGGCAGCAGCAGGGACCATCAGCACCCCTTGCAGCTGCAGCGGCGCCTCAGGCCAAGCCCGATTTGGGCTCGGCGGTGAAGCAGGAGCAGCCGCTGGCACTGCAGAGACCTTAGGAGAAGCTGCACCTGTCCTGCAGGAGTGGGAGGTGGAGAAGGAGGTGAGGCCAGGCCAGGCCAGGCGAGTGAGCAAGAACATCAACCAGGCACTCAAGGAGTAGAAATGAGAATACAAGCAGACACACCCCCATGGCCCGGGCGTTGTGCGGGGCCATCCAGAGTCCCATCTCAGCCTCTCCCCTCCCTGCCCCACAGAACCCACCTGCAGGGAAGGGGCAGCCCCTTTGCCCATCTGTCCAACAGCTGAGATTCCTGAATTACAGGGGGTGGCCCTTGGGGTCCCTTTCAACTCTACAATTTGATGATTTTATGATAAGTGATGATGGTGCTGGGGAGATGACAAAGACATTCAACTACAGTGGTGCCTCGTTGAACGAACACCCTGTAAGACGAAATTTTTGCTTAAAGGAAAGATTTTTCTAGTGGAGGTTGCCTCGCTAGACGAATTCGTTTTACGAAAAATTCATCTAGCGAATCACGGTTTCCCATAGGAATGCATTGAAATTCAATTAATGTGTTCCTATGGGCAATTTTTTTTATAAAAAAAATCAATGCTTTCCTATGGGATTCGCTAGACGAATTTTCTGTTATAAGAATAGACCCGTGGAACAAATTAAATTCATCTAGCAAGGCACCACTGTACTTCTACCGGTACACCATTACACATTCCTTGGGGACTCCAGACTTTCAGCACCATTTAAATCTAATTACCACACATTAGCTGGGCTAGTGCAGCTCACTCGCCCTGTGCTCCCTTCTACCTGCCTGACATCCAACCTCTTCTCCTTTGAATCTTTATAGAAAATCTTTCAGTGTTTGACTTTCTGCACCTAAAGAGAATTTCACCCATCAGCTGAGACTCTAATAGAGAGCAGCTTCTTTTCCAGAACAACTTTGATGTGAAGCAAAGACTTTTAGCTTTCAGAAAATGGCTGAAATGATTTCATTTGGGAGTGGGGGTGGGAAGGGGCAAGAGACCTTTTAAAGAGAAGAGGCAAGGACCAACTGATTCACCATGTTCATATTGGGGGACCTGCATGAAGCCAACATATCTAGTTTATGCCAGAACAGAATGTGCTACCATAATAAATACATTTCAGAACATGGAGGATCCAGTTTTCAGTTGGGGCTTTTCATGCTATGAAAAAAAGAAAAGAAAGAAAGAAGCCAAGCCAAGCTTTGTTTTAGATTCCCTCCCCAAATACAAAGGCTTTATGGACTTGAAAGCAGAGAGCTGGTGCAGTCATAGGCTTAAGCTTTGTTTCCTCACAGGTCTACTTTTATGTGAAATCTCCTTTTGTAATCTTTGCTTTTCTCTTTACGCATTTTAGCCTAACACTAAGCTTTTATAGATGAATAATGGATGCATTCCTTTTAAATACAAGAAAAGTGTTTGCTTTGACTGGATAAAAGGTTCAGGCAGCTCATGTAAGGACAGGCTAGGTATGTTTATTATTATTTTAAGTTTTAACAGCAAAGTACAAGGCAGAAATTGCCTGCCGCACCATTGGATTCCCCAAATGGCTTTCATGAAACAAAAGGAATAGATGTATTATGAATATTGTGTGATCGGGTTCCCTGGAGGTGAAGAATAAAGATACCTCAAAATCTTAAGAATGATTATTTCCAGTGCCATGTTTGGAGAACGAAACTGGCAAACTCTGAAGAATTGTGCCAGCCTTGAGGTTTCATTATCTTATAGCAATGTCACAGTTGTCCTCTGTGTAACTAGCCACTCTGTCCCAAGTACCTGGTGGTCATTCCAAGTTCCAGCTCTAAAGTTACAAGGAGAAGAAGAAGAGTTTGGATTTGATATCCCACTTTATCACTACCCGAAGGAGTCTCAAAGCAGCTAACATTCTCCTTTCCCTTCCTCCCTCACAACAAACACTCTGTGAGGTGAGTGGGGCTGAGAGACTTCAGAGAAGTGTGACTAGCCCAAGGTCACCCAGCAGCTGCATGTAGAGGAGCGGAGACGCGAACCCGGTTCCCCAGGTTATGAGTCTACCGCTCTTAACCACTACACCACACTGGCTCTACAACTATCTAAGTTAATGCTACCATAATGCAGTATGCCAGGGGTCACAGACACACTGCTCTACTGATGCTGTGCAACTCTGCTGGTCATGCTGTATGTGTGATATCAAAATGCTATCATGGACTCAGTTACATTAGGGTTGTTGTTGTTGTTTTAAAAAACCTAATTATTTGAATGCACTATAAACATCCAACACCAAATGGCACCAGAGAGCAGAAATTTTTTATACATGCTTTTCCATAGGGTTTTTTATCTTGTTATAATGGTCTAATTTCTGACTTATTTATAGAGTTGTTTTTCCCTCTGTGTGTTTAGATTCACCCTATGTCAGCCAGCATTATACCCTTGGAGCCATCCAAGCAACCTGTTATTGTCTGCTCTCTGCTTTGGCTTGACATAGACGTGACACTGCCCGTTTTGCCAAAGAGTCTCAAGCCATCATAGAACAAGACAGGCATTAGCAGTATATATGTTAAATAGTGGCTAGGTAGTGATCAGCGGGGCAGGGTATTTGAAATCAGGTTCCCGTAATGAAGGTTGGAGTTAAAAGAGTGGGACTTGAGTCTGAAAATTGAAGTCAACTGCTCTACAATACACTGTCAATATGCACAGGTGCAATGAAGCACAATCATGGCTGTCATGTCACACAAGGACATGACCAAGGTAGAAGTGGAAGCTAATTACTTATATGCTACTCTGAATGCCTCCAAGGCACAATGGAAACAACTATATTTGCACAACCCTGATTGTCACAAGCTGTTATAATGGGAGACAGACAACATAATTGGACAGGTAGCTGTTAAAGCTTCATTGGCCCAAGTCACTACATGCACCACAGGAGTTATGCAGTCTATTGGAGAGAGACAATAGATGACACTTGGTTGCTCCTTAGCCTCACTTTCCAAAAGTGTGTGCTTCAAATGAAGTATGGCTCCAAGGCAGTCAATTGAGCTGGAAAGTTAATATTCCTGAAAATCACCAAGTGCCAAGTCCAGTTAGACCATTTACCGTGCAACCAACTTCTGAAAGTTAGTGCCAAAGTATTCAGCTAATCACTCCTCAGAGCTTGCTTGCCTTCCCCAGGTCTTGTGGCCAGCAGCTATCTATGGTGTTGGGAGAAAACAATATACCTTGTATGCTTCCTGGATAAGTAATGTTTTGACAAGTCATTAGCATGCCATTCCAATGATGAATGTCAAAACTGGAATGTGCCCTAAACTCCAGCAGTGAGAAAGCAGGGAACTTCAAGCAAACCACATTTAGCAGGAGGAACCTGAAAGGAAGCCAATTATTTCCTTATATGCAGAATTGACTCAAACCACTACCAGATTTCCAGGAGCCTGGTATTTCTTGAGACTTCATGAACCCCTAATCTGATCTTGCATCCATATCCTGGTTTCAAACAAATAACTGAAACACAGCTTCCCAGTTTGCTCATCACAAGAAGCTATGTTTTAACAAAACAGGCTAGAAGCAATGAAGATGGTACACAAGAGAGCACACAATTTTGTTCCTGGTCCGATTAACTGGTTTGTCAGTTCAACATTATTATCCAGGAAATTCACATCTTTTTGAGGGTTATGTTATGGGGATGTCACACATGTCCACTTGAACCAGCCATTTGGAACTGCCCCTGTACAAACAGTATTACCTTGGAGTCACCGTGCCAAATGGGTCTTACTCCACAAGCAAGGCAGAGAGCTTTTAAGCTTTCTGCCTTGCTTACTGGCCTCTGGGAGGCTCTCATAAGATCATGCAGGAGCATCCAAGATCTCACAAGAACCTCCCAGAGCCTGTGCAAGCACTTCCCAATTCAGTAAGCAGGTCAGAGAACTTAAAATCTCATTCCATACCAGGAAAACCCTGTGCAAAAAAGCTTTTAAGCTCAATACCTTCTGTGCATTTAATGTGTGTGATTTCATCTGCCTGGCTTTCAACCATGTCAGTAAGTTCAAATCACACATGTTAAACGTGTGTAGGTTGCAATATATCTGTGTTTGAACTGGTTCACTTATAATGCAAATGTACAAAAAGAAAATATATATTCCTCCAAATGTGAAAAGCAATAAAGTATAGAGATTAGGTATGCACTGAATATCAGGAGTAAATGCATCAAAGTACTAAGAAGAAACCAGTGAGGAACAAATTTGGAATAGCAGCTTGTGAATCAACCTTTCCCAACCTGGCATTATCCATATGTTTCAGACTATAAATCTCATTAGCCTTAGTCAGCATGACCAATAGCCAGGGAAGATGGGAGTTGTAGTGCAAAATATTTTGAGGATATTAGGTTGGAAAAGGCTGTCATAAAGAGGCAGAAGTCATTTTACAAATGCCAATTACATTAGTTATTTGTGGGCCCTTGGCACAGTACATGTCAAGATCAGGGGGCAGAATGAAATATCAGTGTTCAAAATAAGATTGAGACAAGTTGTGGAGGTGTATCATCCCTGTTGTAGAGGCTTCTGGGACATACAGACTTAACTTTGGTAGTCATGCTTATTGGTTTGCATTAACCAAAGTGGAATCCAGAAATTAGCCTGTGTACTTCCCTGTTGATACAGATCTCAGAGGAAAAGCTTGGATAATGGCAGGCATGTGGTCTTTCTGGTACATTTCTCTACCATCAGACTGAGGAACACAATATAAGCTTCTCAGGAGGCTCGGGGTTCTATGAAAGCCAACAAGTTGGACGATTGACGGGATTGTTAGGGTGGCCTGGCACAAAAAGAATACAGGACCGCTGCACCTTTAACAGTTGTGATGAAGAGGGAAGTTCAACAGGTGCCACTGGCATGACAAACTACACCTGCCGAATTTCCCTCTTCTGAAGACCAATTGATGGTGTGAGAACCTTGTCCTCATTTGCACCTGGACACTCTATTGATAGTAGAGGTACATGGTTGGGTATCAGGAGACAAATTCACTTGAAGTCACAGCCCAAAAGCTTTCACCAAGACACCTACAAAAAGAAAAGGAGTCTCGCCAACCCTAAAATATTAATTGCTTGCTTTCAGCTCAGATGTAAAAGACGTCTGTGTGTTAATGATATGTCAATGGGTTTGACATTTTCTCCACAGTGTTTATCCTCCATTCTTTCAAACAGATTTGGTTCCCCTGTTTCATTAGGCATCTATTAATAGCGCCTTAGCAAAGACTTGATATGTCAGCATTCACACCTTCCATTTTTAATACCCATTATGGGAGATGCTTCAGTTTTGCATCTGAGATTATTGTCACATTCTAGGGCTGAAAGAGGAGTGTACGTGTATGTGTGTGTATAATAAAGGTAAAAATAGTAGGTGAAACGATAGGGCTTGCAAGTGAAAATTAAAGGTGTTCAGAGAAGAAAAATGCAGGTGCAGATCTCCAGCGACAGGAAGCTGATTATTGTAATGTTCCTAATGATGAGACTTGCCAACATAATAATGAATAGAGTCATAGTTTACAGCCAGTGGTGACATTTCCTGTTGTCATTCAGCAAACTAATTGCCTTCTTTGTCATGTCTGAATTTCTCATAACCCAGATGTTAAAGGAAATTGGGTCTGGCCAAGACAATGCACCTATCATGACTGGTGGTGTCTCTCCTATTTAGTAACACAAAAAAAGAGCAGAAAAAAGCCGAATCCTGTTTTTTCCAGCTTTCTTCACCACTTATGCAGAAGCCTGAGGAATTATTGGCCTCATTTTTGTCTTCATTCAGAAAACAAGGAGGGAGGGGGAAGACAGACATGTTAAGAAGCAATTTTCCAGCCTCTGTAAAATAACCTAAAAGATGTATTGATTACTTTAGAGTACAGTGTCTACTTAATCTTCCTGGTTAGTTATTCATTTTGTGTGGCATTACAGATAGTTTACTCCTGTTTTTTATTTGTTTTTTTAAGGGATGCCTAGGACTACCTTGAATAAAGCTCAACCTATAACAAGAATGGGTACTTCAAAGAAGCCATTTTATTCACAATGAACTCCCTCTTTAGAATCCTAAGGACATGTAGCATTAAATACGAAGTGCATTGTGGGCAGGAATTAACACTGTGCTAACTCTAGAAACACTAGCTTTAAGCCTAAATTATTCCCTGTTGTTCAAAATAGAAAAAAAAATTCAAAGAGTCTATTCCTTCTGCCCCTGCATAAAGGTAAAGGGACCCCTGTCCATTAGGTCCAGTTGCGACCGACTCTGGGGTTGTGGCGTTCATCTCGCGTTATTGGCCAAAGGAGCTGGGGTACAGCTTCCAGGTCATGTGGCCAGCATGACAAAGCCGCTTCTGGCGAACTAGAGCAGCACACGGAAACGTCATTTACCTTCCCGCTGTGACGTGCTTTCAAACTGCTAGGTTGGCAGGAGCTGGGACCTAGCAACGGGAGCTCACCCCATCGCAGGGATTCAAACCGCCGACCTTCTGATCTGCATGCCCTAGGCTCTGTGGTTTAACCCACAGCGTCACTCTCAGTTCCTAAAAAGTTTCGAACAGACCAAGCAAATGGCAACATCTAACAGATAGGGATGGGTGAATATGTTAATTTCTGGTTCTCATTTTTCCAATCTTAAATTCAAGTCTTCATATCTACTTGCTTTTTTTCAGGAAGAAAAGAATCCTGGTGAAAACCCCAACCCACAAATAAACATGATTGGTGCCCACAAACTGGATTTAGGGTGTGGCAGATGATTCTAAGGCTGGCCCAAGGTGGAATGGAAACTCCCATATTAAGGTCATGCAGTAGGTGGTGAGCCCCTGCACACTGCTACTTTTGGGGATGGTTCAAAACCAAACACAAAGGTTTATTATTGGCTACAGCTCTTGCAGTTTAGTGGGCTAGTTTTATTTCTCCTAAGGTACTCTTCACTCAAATCCCCCCCAAAATGTCCCCCCACAATGCATGCCAAAGAATCAAGCATTTCTGTAACACACAACTACATTAACAATGCAATTGCACTCTACATTGCTACTCTAGGGATGGTCGCTGCTCGCTTCTACAATTGCTTTAAAATCAATAATATATCAATGGATATAATTACATCAGAGTTAGCAGAGATGTACGAGCTTACATAATTGCCATTCCTACATGCAGTTTTGCAACAACTGTCTCCTGCCCTGAATATATTTGTATCTTGGAACATTTCAGCACAGCATATGTGTGAGATCATGTACATAATGGATTCTGCCTCCAGGAATGGAAGCATTTTAAAGACTTTAAAAAAAAAAAATACAGATATGCATGGTCTAAAACATGAGCAGCATCTATTAGGCATACATTAAGGACCCACTGTTTACTCTGGGACCTTGTATTCCATTACCCATACTATCTGTCAGACAGAAGGATCAAAATCAGATGCAGATAAACTTAGACCTTCCAGATGTTATTGAACTGCAACTCTTATCAACCTCCGCAGGCATGGTCAATGACCATGGCTAATGGGAATTGTACTTCAGCAACATCTGGAGGGCCATAGGCACCCTAAATCTGATCCCAGTCATAGGCTCAGCTCCTTTTCTGAAAGATCCACAGAGGCATATAAGTTGGTTGCAAGCCTATTCTGACAGAAGAAACATATACTGATAAACCAGCCTTCTCCTGACAGCTGTTCCAAATGACCTACTGAGCATTCAAGCTGATTTGCCCAGCCAAACCCCACACAGAGGTTAGACCATATCTGGTCTTCAGTGTGCATGTGTTCCAATTTGTTTGCTGTGAGATTATAAAACAGTGGGTGTTCATCCCAATTTGCTGATGCAGTATTTGCAAGTCTTCCCATTGAATTGTTTGTTCATTCCACACTTTTCAATATTTATTCCATGAGGAATAAATCCTGACAACCAAAAGTATGTTTTTAGTGGATTATGTTGAACAAGCATGACAATTAACTTTAATCTATAATTGCACTAAGCTAAATTCCTGGTATGCATTGGCACCTCTCTTTTCCTTCTAATGACTTGGAACTTCCTCGGTTTCTAGCTGACCCTGTTCCAGACACAAGGTAGAAATTTTGTATCAAGACACAACCAAGGCACTTTGGGGAAATAAAGAAAGGGTAGATTACATTGCCTTGATAAGCACCCATGACAAAACTAAGCTTGAGAATAGTTACTGATGTTTCCCAGGTGAAAACTAAATCTAGAAGTTATTAGATACAAGAGTCAGTTAAGGGGCCCCTCATGGTGGTTGAATCACAGCTTTCTGTGTTTTACAAAGTGACCATAGCCTTTTTTTCCCTTGGAGGAAACAGCTGGGAAAAGCTGCACAAGGCCTATGAAAGACCTTAGACTGCACTTATAACCACATTTACCCAGTGCTGGCTAGCACCAATTTGTGATTGGTATGGCAGAAGGATGGGGGAACAACAGTAGACAGAACCAGAGCCAATGATAGGTAACTAATTATATTTTTTTGTTATTTTTAGGGTTATAATTCCAAGGAAAATGGCATTAGGAGTGGAAATTGCTTATATTTGCTTACCAAATTTAGTGTGGGGATGCAAACCAGGCCAGTTCATACAAATAATCATCACAAATAATAGTTCCAGGTGCACCCTTACATATTAAGGATAGGACTTATTATTTTCATATTAACTGCAGACTACAATGAAATACTGAGGTTTAAAGGTAATCTAAATGGGAAAGGGCAATAGCTCAGTGGTGGAACATGTCCTTTGCATAGGGAAGGTCCTGGGTTCAGTTCCTAACATCTCCAGGCAGGGCTGGGAGACAACCCTCCTTGAAATCCTGAAGAGCTGCTGCCAGTCAGTGCAGATGTTACTGAGAAAGATGGACCAATGGTCTGATTCAGTATGAGGCAACTTATTTTGTTCCTCTATTTAATAAATACCTTTAAGGTAGATTCCTATCATTTTATTCCACAGCTATTTCATCATTTATGAAGTAGATGGTGATTAGAGGGGGAAAGTACTTTGATCAGAATATTTTTCCCACCCCAAGGACATCAAAACAGAACCCTGAAATGGGTTTTGAATCAACACAACCAAATTATGCCAAATTAACAGTCTGAACACCCCCCCCACCTAGACTCAGAATTCATTTTAATGTTGATATAAGGCAAATTACTTTCCTGCATGGCACATGGTGTAATGTTAAGTTTCTTAACATTCAGACTATTTAGAAAATAATGCCTTTATTTTATCCATGATTCACAATGACCTTACTTGGATTTGGTATTGTTGTCATAGTTCTGTTTAATTTGCCAGTTGTGGGAGACTGTGCTTGGTCGAATCAAATATGTAAAAAGGAACTTCACACATTTTCAAAAAGTGAAAAAGATAATGTGCCATATTGCAGTTTGTCAGGCACATCCTTTGAGGTATCTTTACTGGAAGGGAAACCTGAGATCTAGGTTGCCTCCAAACTGTCAACATTTTGAGGGAGGTATTTCAGCACATACCGGAAACTTAGGTTTGCCCCATTAAAGTGGATTAAAATACTCTGCCAGAATAGCACAATAAATCCACTTGATTTTGCAGATAAGAAAGTGACCGTGAAATACATTGAAAAATGCAGGATTAACAAATGACTAATGGGAAAATGTGTAAGCCAGGATGAATGTTCATAATTGTATAACTTCCCTGCAAACAAATCGGAACAAATTCTCAATAAAAACAAGGCCCAGTGTAAGCTCTGTGTAAGCTTTTAGTAAGAAAATGAGGGTGCATGCTCATTAAACAGCAGAAACCTATTGCCATGTGGAATGCTCCTGTACACAGTTCCAATTAGTTGGGCATGACATCCTCTAGAACAGCCCATCCTACCCTGATATTCTGTGGCCACTGAACATTCTATTATCAGGAATAAAAAAAAAATGGAATCTTTATCATCATTACGAGTTGCCACTGAATTATGAGGCTACTGTTCAAACTTTGGGATCAGAGTTGACAAGAACGAGGAGTAGGTTTGTCACTCTTATCAAATCTGCAAGTATATTTGTAGTTTTCACATCATGATAACTGTTAGAGGAAATATGTTTGGGCCAGATGCGGCTCACTCTAGTGAAATTTCTCAGGAGCAACTCATACATCCTTGAATTCCCAACAGATGGAAGTATTTCAAAAAGCTTTCTATAGGTGGGGTTAGAAAACTAGCACTAGAAATATGAATCAAAATGAATTTATTTCAACTGATAAATATGTGCAATAGAAAATTAATATAATTGGATTAAGATGGAAATGCACCATTTTAAATGGTGATGAATTACTTGATCAAAACGGGTCAATTGGACAATCCTGGGTTTTTACTTAACACCAGCTTTCTGGGAGCTGCAGTTTCATACATTAGGAAGATGAATGATCACAATTAAAGAGAATTACACAAATGAAGGTGAATTACATGACAGGAAGCAAAGGCTAATTAAACTATTATGAAGTGGAGCTGATGTTCTCAAGGAGTATGAATATGTTAGTCATATGAATATGTTAGAGTGCTCATATTTTCTACAGTTGCTGCATATTTCTCTCCCACCCTCCCAGTGACTTAGCTGGGTCATTCCTGGTATCTAGTCTGCTCCAATACAATCAGCACCACCACCACAATGATGTATGCCATCAGGGCTGTCTTAAGCATATCTAGCACCATGGTGCAAAGATCCCTCCGGCGCCCCCTCCCCTGTTTCACAGAGTTGTCGACCTTTTACCAAGCCTCTGTGGGGGATCGTTCTTCTCCCATGGAGGCTTGGGAGGCAAGCTGCTTGGAACATTACTTGCTTGGGAGGGAAAAGGAGAAAAGTGAATTGGGAGGGTTAAGCAAGAATTCATGATGGTGGGTCTCTGATAAAATGGTCATGAAAGCAGAGCAAAAGGAAGGTGGCAGCTGGCCAAGGATCCAGGAGTCTCTGAGCATCCACCCTTTGGTGTGCCTAAAATTTTATGTTGCAAGCCTCCAGGCAGGACCTTGTGAGCTTCAATAACAACAACAACAACAACAACAACAACAACAACAGCCATGAGAATTAAGCACCACTGAACTCGGTGTAACGTGCTTCCAAGTCAATGTGCATGGGGGGAACCGGTGGCACTAGGGTTCCAGCCCGATCCGCCTGGGTAGGTTGACTCTGAAGCCAGACCCCATCGAGTTTAATGGGACTTCAGCTCCTCAGGCATCTGATGGCTAATGAAACAAGGCAAGCCCCACCCCACACAATCCATCGCAGGACATGGCACACACACACCATTTGAATGGCAATGCCCACCAAGTGGGGGGGCACTACCTCAGACAACGATGACAGCGGCTCGGTTGGTGGTGGCTGAGGGAATTTCCGTGGCCGAGGGAGAGGAGGCAGAAGAGGAGGAGGCCCGTCTTCATCCTTGACTTCAGAGTTGAGGAGTGGCTCTTCATCTGCCGTAGCCCGTGCCACTGCTGCAGAGTGCTTGTGGGAGCCACCCAGCTGGATGCTGGTTCCCACACGGGGGCTCGAGGCAGAATTCTCCTCCATGCCGCTCAGCAGGGAGGGAGGGCCGCCTCCACCTTGGGGCTCCCCATGCATGAGAAGGAGGCGAAAGTGGCCAGCTTGCGGACTGCCCAGAAGGAGCACAAAAGCAGCAGCAGCAGTGCCAACACACCCGCCCACAGAGGGGAGCGGGTCGAGGAGGGTAGGAAGAAGGAAAGAGATGCACGCCAATCAGGGCGGGAGGAGTGGGCCAGCCGCCCAATCAGCTCCAGGAGTCAGTGCTGCTGCTCCTGACGGGACAGGAAAGGTTGTGGGGGGTATGAGGGTGCCCCTACGAGAATAACTATTATAGACACACATACAAAAGCACACCAAGTTTAGAACATTATAGTTGGCAGGGCGTAGCTGGCAGGCATGTAAGGAAAGGGGAGGCTGCCAGCAAAGCCGCACAGCTCCCCCATTCGCTGGGGCGCCCCTGAGAGACCAGCACCCTGGCACAACGAGCCACTAAGCCCAATGGGAAAGATGGCTCTAGATGCCATTCAGTTATAAAGCAACAGGGAGGGACTGCACAGCTGGTTAAGCAGTAAGGGGAAAACTAGGGTGTGAAGTGTGAATGAGTGAGTACTATTTTCAAGGGTGGGTGATTGCCACTCACTCATTCTGCTCTGTGGTACATCTCGTATGGACTCAGGAATCTTATATAAACTGGTCAGTCACCTGGTTCATCTCATCTAGTACTGTCTAAACTAATTGGCAACAACTCTCCATAATCTAACAGAGAAATCACTATCCATTTAGCTACGTTGAACCTGGGACCTTCTACATGCAAAGGAAATGTTGTACTACTGAGCTACATCCCCTTCTCGGAAAGTGCAACCCAAGCAGAATATTTTGCTGTTGTTGCCATTTTGTATTTTGGAGACTATCGAACAGCAGCTGAAACCTCTAAATCAAATTTTAAAAATAAATAAATAGAATAATTATAGAAACCAGAGTCCTAACCTTTTGCCTTCTTCTAACCCCAAGTCACGTTAAAAAATTTCAAGAAAAAAAAAATCAGGCCACTTGGCTTCTAATGTTGGCTCATGCCTTTGGGTATTGTAAAGGAAGGCAAAAAAATCTTAAATTATGTCACTGAAGAAATGCATATGCTATTTAGTGTCAAGAAAATAATTCCTGTGGATTCTTAGTGCACAGCCTTAATCCAGCTGTCACTAATGCATAGTGACACAATAGACTTGCAATGGCTTTGAGGGAGCTGCTGTGCTATATCAGTTCTATAATCCGCAAACTAAGGAGGATTTACATGATAGGCTGTATACGCTCCCCCCAGGGGTCTTGCTGCCTTTCTTTTTCTGAAATCCAGTTTTTTAAATAAAATAAAATAAAATCATGCAACACATATCTTTAACCCAATAGGCAGTAAAGCCCAAATAAAGAGTCACCAAAAGAATTTGGATTTGCAGTTCTCATTTGTGAGATACCTGGGAATACATTTTCAAGGTATCCATGAGAAATTGCCACACGCTTCAAGGTACCAATGGACATGGAAACATTCGCTTTATGTATTTGGACTGAGAAGATAATCTAAACACAGACTGAACGCAACACTTGTGAAATAAACAAGGTCTATGGCAGGGATGGGGAATCATTGGCCCCCCATATGTCTTTAGGACTGCAGCCCCATCATATTCCATGCTAGCTGGGGCTAATGAGACTTTGAGTCCAACAATATCTGAAGGAACATAGGTTCATCATATCTGGGGTAACTCAAACTCAGGAAGACATTCAATGGATATACCGATGAAGTTCCATTAAGCAAGGCTCAAAATCCAATGTTCTTTCACTTGAAAAAGGCATCCAAGTGTCCAATTTCCATTCTAGATTGTTTCTGGCTCAAAATGAGTTTGATTCAAAGCCTCCTCAAGCAAAATAAAAATAATAATTACTGTTGGTGAAGTGGGAGGAAATAACAAAAAACAGAGTAAACTCATAGAGAGTCTGCCCTTCCTGACTTCTGAACTTTGTGCATGACAAGCAGAACAACGCAGCCAGGTTGGTCACCAAGACAAAATGGTCTGGGTACATACCATAAATCCTGACCTGAGTGTCTGGAGTCAAGTCTAAGTGCTGGTTTTGACCTATAAAGCCTAATAGTGTTTCCGAGCACAATTCAAAGTGTTGTTGCTGACGTTTAAAGCCCTAATCGGCCTCGGTCCAGTATACCTGAAGGAGCGTTTCCACCCCCATCGTTCAGCCCAGACACTGAAATCCAGTGCCGAGGGCCTTCTGGCGGTTCCCTCACTGCGAGAAGCAAAGCTACAGGGAACCAGGCAGAGGGCCTTCTCGGTAGTGGCACCCGCCCTGTAGAACACCCTCCCATCAGAGGTCAGAGAGATAAACAACTACCTGACATTTAGAAAATACCTGAAGGCAGCCCTGTTTAGGGAAGTTTTTAATCTGTGATAGTTTAATGTATTTTAATGTGTGTTGGAAGCCTCCCAGAGTGGCGGGGGGGGGGGGGGCGGCCAGATGAGCGGGGTATAAATAATAAATTGTTGTTGTTGTTGTTGTTGTTGTTGTTGTTGTTGTTGTTGTTGTTGTTGTTGTTGTTGTTGTTGTTATGTGGCTTAAGATCCCAATACCTCAAGGACCACCACTCACCATATGAACTGAACCCCAACCCTGTGATACACATTTCTGTACACATTGTAGAGTTGGAGGGCCATCTAGTCCAATCCTCTGCAATGCAAGAATCCTTTGCCCAACATGGCTTGAGTATTGCATTGCACAATTCAGAGAAGTGTGGCTTTTGGATCGCTGTGTTTCAATTTGTGTATTGCTTCCGAAAGTGTTAGGTAGGTAGGTTCAACATCAAAAATGTGAACTGAGTTAAACTTCTTTCCCATCCCTAACTAAACCTTGGCTTAGCCGACCACATCTTGGGAATAAAAATGACTGGGGGAAAGTGAAGTGGTTGAGAACTCATCTCCTGGAGCCCAGACATTTGCATAGTCCTGAAATGCCATAGTCATATGTGACCCAGGCCACTTAATGCCTTATGGCAGTGATTCTCAAAGGGAGATGTTGGCAAGTGTGGCAAAAAGATTCAAGGACAATCAAAGAATCGTTTAAGCATTTCAATGTACTATATTTTAGTATATTATAGCATGGTATAATTTTTTTATAAGTTTTTGGCAGAACATGGATAGATGAGAGCAAGAGCATCAAGTGATACTGCAAGGTCACACCTTTCATTGAGTTTGTATAACTCCTTAAGGTATATATATTTATAATTATATTTTGGGAATGATTCATGTTTTTATGCGGTCACATTGTTTTCTCTTACTTTCCGGATGTCCCTGATCATATTTCAAAGTGCAGTGGTATATTGGTTTTCAAATGTAATCCATTCTGGAAAACAGTTTGAATTCCGAAATGTTCAAAAACTGAAAACTCAATACGGAAGCCTCAATATGGAAAACTCAATACAGAAGCCGCGTGGCTTCTGAGGCGTGTTTGAAAACCGAAGCAGTTACTTCCAGGTTTATGGCATTTGAGTTCCAAAACATTAATCAATGAAGACATTCGAAAACCCGAGGTACCACTGTAGTTGTGTTCTGTGTTGTAAATCAAGCACTGCTTGAGTTGTTTCTTTTTTTATTTTCCAATGTCCTTCTAATTGATTTAAAAATTGACGTGGCAAGAGCAAGTTTATATTCTGAAAATGAGGACCAGAGGAAAAGGTTTTGGAATGACTTCCTTATCCAGTTCTCAACATCAATGATAGTTTTCTGGATTGGGGGAGGGGGCATTCTTCCAGGTTTGAAATATTCCAATATTGCTATATTCAGCTATGCACAGCATTCCTTTGAGAGAAAACTTATGAGTGCCCTCTTAACATTTCTAAAATGCAAATCTACAAAGGCCTTTGATAACCGGAATCTCATCTCGTATAGCACACAGATAAAAAAGTCCATTTCCAGTCATTAAATCACTGTAATTAAGCACTATTACAAGTATTCAGCTATGTGAATTTCTGCAAGTTTGTAAAAAAGAACAAGCCTGCCACAGATCCAAAAGTGGAGTGGGGAGGGCAGGAGGTAATAAAAGATGTATCAAGTTGGGTTTTGACAAATAATTCGGAGATGGCAATAATGAAACCCTGGCTCTTGATTGAGCTAGTGAATGAGCAGCTGATTGTGACAAATAAGAAGGAGAACATTTGAGAGTTAATCAAAAATACAGATATTAAAATAATATATACACTATGCTATAAAGCTAACTTTCTTCACAAATGCAACCTCGTTGAAGGGTTAAAGGCCCACAGTCTCTTACAGAAGACAGAAAATACTACACTTTTAATCATAATCAAACAGGCATGGTGTTCTTTTTAGTTACTTCACTGTAGTTATGTATCACAAATATCTAGGAATGCCTTTGCAGAAACACAAGCCAAATACGTCCATCAACAACTAATATTTAGCTATATCAAGCATCACTTGCTCAGTTTTTCAAAGCATGGGGGCAGGTTAGAGAGTGAGACACAAGCACACTTTCATTTCGGAAGACTGCAGAGAGGGAGATAGACTGTTCAAACGACGTATCAGATTTGTTAAAATATCATGTTCTGTGGCAGAAGCAGATAAGAGGTGTATGTACATTTTAAACAAACAAACAAATAAACCAAACAAGAACAACAAAAAGATTTCTAATCCAGAGTGCAAAACAAGATTTCTTTTTTAGGGGGGAGGGTGCATTGATGGTTTGACTAAAGGACTCTAGACATTTTCAGTAGCAATAGAATTCATGAAGCACGACAGAAGTGCTATAACCCCAAAATATCATGCCCTGGTTGTGTACTAGAAATCTTCCCTTTTCATGTTTGAAATTTCCCAGTAGGCTCTCTCTCTGTGTACTTAACTTTGTTTGGAAAGATTACGTATCTTGCAGATTCATATCCAGCAGTCTTCACATTTATCTGCAAATAACACACATATGTTTTTCCTGTACTCAAACTGCTCCCCCTCCCCCTCCCAACCCTGTTTGTGCATTCCTTATGCCCATGTGGAATGTGGGTGGTACTGTGGACTAAACCACTGACCCCCTTGGGCTTGCCAATTGGAAGGTCAGCGGTTCAAATCTGTGTGATGGGGTGAGTTCCCGTTGCTTGGTCCCAGCTTCTGCCAACCTAGCAATTTGAACACCAGTGCAAGTAGATAAATAGGTATCACTGCACCGGAAGATAAATGGCATTTCCATGTGCTCTGGCTTCCATCACAGTGTTCTGTAGCATCAGAAGCAGTTTAGTCATGCTGGCCACATGACCAGGAAAGCTGTCTGTGGACAAATGCTGGCTCACTCAGCCTGAAAGTGGAGATGAACGCCGCACCCCATACTCACCTTTGACTGAACTTAACCGTTATCCCAGGTGTAATTTACCTTTATTTTACCTTACAACAATCCTGAAAGGTAGACGAAGGCTGGAGGAAAGGGGCATTGGGAAATAATTATTTGCCTAAGGCCACCCAATGTCAAGTGTACAAGATGAGCCAAGATGTCAATGAAAGAGGTTATACTTTCTCAGTGATTTTTGTATATCAATGTCCCTTCACTATCAATTGTGTTGAAAAAAAGGAGTGTTCGGGGGTGGGGTATGCCTTTTATTTTTGGGAGAAGGGAATTCATCCACTAAAAGAAAATCTAGAATAGCTTTCCAAATTAAAATTCATTGCAGTTAAAAGTCCCCTATATCTTAATGTCATGCCTGCTTAAAACAGAGAAAAAGACAAGTGCAATGAGTGGGATTTTGCTAGAAAAATATTTAAACCCAGAGAATTTCACCCCCATATTTTTTTGCAATATACATACATGTGTTTTTTTTTGGGGGGGGGTACACAGAAATACTAGAGATAATTTCTACAAAGAATTTCTGTGATAAGAACAGTCACATCCTTCAGCAGTCATTTAAAGCAAAAGCTCATCAAGGGCACCCGTACAGGAATAGATTAATCCTTAAAGGTAAAGGACCCCTGGACAGTTAAGTCCAATCAAAGGAGACTCTGGGGTGTGGCACTCATGTTGCTTTTCAGGTCGAGGGAGCTGGCATTTTTACACAGACAGCTGTGGCGAGCATGACTAAACCACTTATCAAACAACGGGACCCTGTGATGAGTGCCAGAGAACACGGAAACACTGTTTGCCTTCCCACTGCAATGGTACCTATTTATCTACTTGCTCTGGTTTGCTTTCAAACTACTAGGTTGGGAGAAGCTGGGTCACAGCAACATTGAATAGATTTGAACTGCTGAGCTTCCAATCAGCAAGCCCAAGAGGCTCAGTGGTTTAGACCACAGCGCCACCCGCGTCCCTACATGCTCAACCATGCTTAACTATGGTTGCAGTGGTAAATGCCTAGTGAATGCAGAACGAAGTATAGTTTGATAGTTCAATAGATAGATAGTAGGCCTGTGCACACACAAACCTTATCTACCCTGTTGCCCCAGCCCAAAGGTCCATAATCAGGTAAACCAACCTGGACCACTCCATGAAGTACCTGTCCTTCCCTGACTCTGGTTTTGAATTAGTTTTGGGGTGGAGCTAATATTTAATTAGGGAGATATGTATATCTACATACTGTATATATCTAATTAGACATACAACTGTGAGACAGACCCTCCCCACTTCAAACTAAGAGCAGGAGAAGTTGAGAAAGGGAGATTCTCTTGCCTCTCCAGCATGATCAACCCCCCTCCCGCAAAGAAAAAGGCTTAGAAAAAAGAAACAAAATCTTTTTTTAAAGCCTAACTGCTAAATAAAGGAGTGAGTGAGTGTGTGGTTGCAGTTTATGTGTGGTTGTGGTGTTTCCTTGGTTTGCAAATGCGTCTATGGCTCCACCCTCCAAAAATGTTGGCAATCCTTTTTGTTGGATCACTAGCTGTTTCCTTTGATTAGTACTGGATCACAAGCCTGTGTGTTTATTGTAATACACAGAGAATCTGCTGGGCATGGATTAGGGATCCTTTCTTGCCAATGGACCTTCCTCACAGACAACTGCTCAGCCCAGAGAGACAAGACAAAGGCAAAACAAAGGGATATAATTCTTTCCTTTCTTGCAGACTGAGCTCACTGAGCTCACAGAATTTCGCAGGCACAGAAGCCTTGCCCAGGAAGTAGATGTTGCACACATTCCAGTTTCCTGGCCCATATCCTTCAGAGCACATCTGCTAGGAAGGCATTGTGCCTGATTCACAAGACAGTCTGCCAAGGTCAGGATAAGCAAAGGTGCCAACCAAGTGGCAGCTTAGAATGAATAGTGGCAAACCATAGGAAATGACACCTTTCCTAGAGATAAAGGAAAATAAATATATATATATATATAAATATACACTTGGCAATCAGCAGTGCCAAGTTGAGAACACCTGTTTCATTACAAAGGATCATGTTTTCTTTTACTCACATATTATCCCTTTACAAAAGCTTCTTATGCTGCATGTTGTCTTAGCTGCTTCTACAACTTCATTCCCAAGTGGTCCTTCTCTGCATATTTTTATTTGGGGAGCAAAATGTTGTTCCATTTATCATGTGATCAACCAAATTCAAAAATCAGAACCCCTCTCCCCACATTTCCTTAATCTTTCTCTTTTTTAAGGTTCACCTGACATTTCTCCTCAAATATGAAGCTGAAATTTGGCTTCTTATATTCTGTGTGTGCCTGTGTCAATGTCTCTTAGGATGTGTTTACAGGATGTGATTGTTGTAAATCAATATTTGTAACTCAGTTGTAACCACATACTTTAGGGCTTCTGGGTTCCATTGATCCTTTCACTACTAAGCCATTTCTTATCAAACAGCCTCTCTCATTCCAGAACACTCCATGATATTCCTTCAGTCCCACTGTCTCTGTGACCTCCCTTCATCCCTTTACCTCCTCGTGTCATATCCTAAAAGGTGTTACAGTGTAAAGCAAAAAAAAAATCTCATGGGGCTTAAGCATCTTTGGCCAAAGGCACGGGTAGCAAATCTCTCTCTGTCTCAGACAATTGAGCAGAGGCTACCAACATCACCCATAGACACAACTACACTATTGAATACAGGTAGGTAGCCGTGTTGGTCTGGGTCGAAGTAAAATAAAAAAATTCCTTCAGTAGCACCTTAAAGACCAACTAAGTTTTTATTTTGGTATGAGCTTTCGTGTGCATGCACACTTCTTCAGATACACTTCTTTGTATCTGAAGAAGTGTGCATGCACACGAAAGCTCATACCAAAATAAAAACTTAGTTGGTCTTTAAGGTGCTACTGAAGGAATTTTTTTTATTACACTATTGAAGTTTCCTTCTATTGCTCATGAAGGCTCTGAGCCCCAACTTGCCCATTCTTGGTCCTCAGGTGATGAGGATATTTACCTTTTCTTCCCTTGAAAAGTGCATAGAGGTGAAGGAGGAAACTGAAGGGGTGGCACTCTTTTCCACTTCCTCTATTAGCTTTTTAAAGGACTAATTTAGGATTAATTCTAATGAACCTGACTTTTAACCAGATTCCTTGGAAAGATTAAGCATTATTTCTTAGTGTGTATGTCCAGGTGAAAAGGGGGGAAGTGACCAGAGAGGTTGGTGCTCATGGTACTTGTTCAAAACACCAAATATTTCCATTACACTAAAAAGGTTGGCTCCCCTATATTAGAGTTATGTCCGTCAAAGTAGACAATACTGAGCTAGATGTAGAAATAATTTGGCATGGTAGAAGGTGGCTTCCTATATTCCTAAAAAGCAATTTGAATAAGCTGTTTTAAAACAAAGAAAAGAATCCGTTCAAATCTCATCCTACCTCTATTTGGTTGTCTTTAGGGCAGGTTTTCCTGACTTGGCACTTTCCAGGTGTACAGGACAACTCCCATAATTCCTGACCATATGCCTTAGTGTTTAGCACTGATGGTATAGTCCAAAATAACTGGAAGACACCAAGTTGAGGAAATATGTTTTAGGTGTTGTCAGGACTCCATCTAACCTTCTAGATCTCAGTGCCTTTAAGGACAGGAAATGGAGAATGATACATAATGCTGGAATGTGTCCTCATGGTAGAATACTCCTTTCCCCATCAATGGGTTTGTGTGGACTGATGGTCAGTGTCCATGTTGGGTCTGATCCTGGCACCAGTCATGCATATTTTGTCAAGTGTGCATCAATAACATCTCTCCTGTGGTTTTTCTCATTCTTGGCCTGCAGATTTTTAACACTTGACACATATTCTCATCCAATCCTCTGTCCCAAAGGGGCCACCATGAATAAATTTCCTGAATATGCATGACGACCATCATATTCCTTTTATTTATTCTGCTATTTAGGATTTTCCTGGATTCACAGAACTTTCATTTTGCTTCTCATTCCACTTTAGGTTTTCTCTCTTGACATTGTACCATAACAATCAGAACAGGTTTTTTTAAAAACAAAAAAACATTGATGTGGGGGTTTTTAATTTTTAAAAACCACACTCTATCTTATCTCTGGAATGCCAACATCAAAGATACAAGTTAAAAGGCAGGCCTTCTCTTTGTCTGAAACAAATAAGTAAGCAAATAAAACAAATGCAAGGGAATGCTTAATTTCATTATGCCAAATGCAGATACTTTGCATAAATCTTCCAGAAGTCAGATATAGCTATGTTTAAAGCTAGCAGACCACAACATAATGAATGTTTAATATCAATGGAAATAAATAATTAGTTTTATAGCTATAAAGACACACAATGAAATCTATTTCTAAGGGAATGTGTTTACAATGCACAACTATTGTTTTCTACATACTGAAGTGCATGGCTTATTCAGGGTGGAATTAAGATTACAAACAGGACAGAACGGTGGCTGAAAATGGTATCCCCATGATATCAGCAATGTGCCTTTACACGTTGTATATGTTTAGTGCTGAGCCTGTGAAAAAACTTCAGAATTAAAATTGTGAGGGAATAAGGGATGTGTCTCTACTGCTGAGCCAAGCATGTACACACAGGAATGTGCATCCAATTGTTTTGGGGTGGGAGAAAACAATGCAATATGTTAACATCTGAAACTGAATGCTCATGTAAACTTGGTGTCAATGTGATCTTTCAATGGGATATGCATTTGGATGCTCACCTGAATGAACATCCCCAGGATGCAAGAACCAGGTATGTGTTATGCGCCACAAGACCTGGATCAAAGTAAATGTCTTGCTGTTTGTCAAAGGTGAGCATTGAAACAGTCTGGTGCAGCATTAGACATCATGTCAACAGAATGAAATCTTCCCCTCTTCCTCCATATCAGCAAATAATATGGAGTGGTCGTCAGGGAAGCACAGAACATTAATATAACATGACATGAGCTACGGCCTAAAAGAAGTGGAGAAAGTTGAATGGGGATTCCCCCCCCCCTGCAATGGTTCCATGTTGTACATAATGCTATTCTATTCTATTCTAAGAGTAAAAATAATTAGAATTTCACTCTTTTTTTCATTGGTTGACATCCATCTGTCTTGGGAGACAATGGAAGAGCATACCTTTGGGCGTAAAGTCAAACCACTGGGAAGTTACAGCACCTTCTGTGGCTGTAGAGACCAATACAGGAGAGGCATGTTTGGCTGCAGCTGGGCCAGATAAAGGGGTCTGGTTCTAACACTGGGGGTCTCAGACCATATTTACATAATCATGAAGTAGAAGAGAGAATTCACTCAGACAACAAAACAGTTGATTCATTGCAGAATACCATGGCTTGTAAAATCATCATTTGTGACCTGGTAAATATTTCTTCCTGTCCATCCCTGGGAGAGAATAAAGGATATGGGAGCTGCTTCTTGGGAACTCGCTACCAGAACCAACCAATGAAACACTTGAAGAAAATAATGAGATGCAGGCAGGGCTGGCCCACCCATGATGCAAGGTGAAGTGAGCGCCTCAGGTGGCACGATCACAAGGGCAGCAGATCCCTGGTGGGAAGGGGAGTGCCATTTTTGAGATTTGCCTCAGGTGCCAAAATGCCTTGGGCAAGCCCTGTCCGTAGATGTGCAAAACCCCGATAAAGTTTGCTAATTCTTGCAGAACTTTTTGTGTGCTTCCAAAATTGTTTGGGAATTTTTAACCTAAAAAGAATCTCCTTATTGGTATTAGGTTGGAATACAAGGATCTGTGGTTCCCTTAATGAAACTTCTCCTCAGATATTCCCTATGGCAAAGTGTGATGACAATTCTAGTTGTCTAGATTAATCCAAAGTGGATTCCTTCCAGCTGCTGTTTAAATTCACCATTTGTACCTTTCAGTAGTAATGGGATATAGGCCCCGAAGCTCTGTCTTAATCACTTACAACATGTTTTGAGTAGCCCAGAGAGAGGTCCAGATATCTTGGGGTGTTGCACTACCAGGCTCCAAAGCTCAACTGTCAAAACACATTATCAACCAGATTGGTCTTAATGCAGGATTGTTCTCCTGTATCATCCATTATCTCCTCATTGTGGGACAGGTATTCCTATGCATAATGACAACATTCCCCTTGTTTTTGTCTTGGTGATTGCTGTAGATCTTAAAGGATATTCCACCTGATGTTTCTGGCTCATTTCTCTCTGTCACATCTACCTGGAACTCTACATTTAGCTGATGAAACTCACTGTAGATTGCATCTGTCCTAAGGAGCTTGCTCTGTTGATTTCTGTACTTAAAATAATGGTTAGGACAGCACCCCTGCACCTTTTTATTTTTTTTAACATCTTGAAATGAATGTTAAACTTTGACCCCATATATAACACCATTCTTTTGTTGTACCTTAATAAATAAACTTGAGTATCTAAGGCAGAAATGGAGAACCAGTTGCCCTCTAGATGTTTTTAGACTCCATCTCCTATCAGCCCCAGCCAAATGGCTTGCGGTCAGAGATGATGGGAGTTGTAGTCCAGCAACATCTGGAGGGACACAGCTTCTCCACCCCCACTTCAGAATTTGCCATATACCGTAATTTTTCCAGGTAGTAGACCATTGCATGCTGCTTTCCAATATTTTGTGTCATCTCTAGTGGGTGTAGTGTGAATTGGCACCTGATTCCATTAAGCATAATTGGGGATCTATTTTATATATGCAGTGGAATGAACTGATGGAGCTCTGATGCAGTGATAGTGGGCCACTTTAGATTGTTCATGGGTGAATCACATTTTTTAAAAAATATTCCTCTAGGCAAAACATATGCACTAGATCTCCTATGGGAAGTTATTAATTAATAAAATTAATTTTATAGTATTATTTCTAATTCTGCACCTGTACCAGTGTGTGAAAAGTTCATGCAGATCTGTGTCCTCTTTTTTCTCCCTTTTTTCGGATGTACTTAAGTGGACCCCCTTTTTCTCCCTGATGTTATACTTTGCTTTGTTTTCACTTGCAGAGCTTTTCTTTTCTTCTAAACAAAGGGAGGAGAACATTAAAAAATGATATTCCCCACTTTCACTCTCAAATTTTAAAGACTACTGCTTCATTTTGCTGAATGTATAGACCAGCCTAAATTCTGTGTGGTCAATATTGCAGCAAGGTAGCAATATCCCATTCCCCTAGTATCTCAGTTACCCACCCACAAATTCCAAGTCAGGAAGAATAATGCTGAGACAAGGAAACTCCAGTATGTGGATGTAAATCAATGCAGGAGGGCGTCAAATCTTTAATACTTTGGCAAAGTGCTGTTTCACTGCAGAACCAGAAATTGTCTGGCCTCATCATTTTGATTTTTCTCTATAACACATTGTTGAAGTAAGCCATAAGCATCTCAGCTAGCACTGTCAGGAGTGGGCCATTTAAGTCCCCCCCCCTTTGGTGAGTTCTTACACATATGCCTCTCTTCCCCACCCCAGGCTAGTTTGACAAGAGCTTTGCTGTGGTTTTGTTGAAATCTCCAGAGAACAATGCTTTTCTTGCAGTGTCAGGCAGTCTCCTTGAAGACAGCAATTCTGCCTTACAGTTCCCTGCTCAGGCACAATGGAACACCAAATAATATAGAAATAATAAAAAAAAATAGGGAGGGGGGTTGCATGAGAAAATAGAGCTTACATTGCAGAAGATGGATGCAGGCTGAAAAAAGTGTGTCATTTGGCTCAAATAGTGTGAGGTTTTCATAGCAAGTGGGAAACAATTTCAAGTTAATGGTAATGTGTTTCCCCAAAGAACACACACATACATGCACAACAACACATACTGGCAAATGGACTTCTCCATTATAATATAGCTGCACTACATTTCAAAAGTATAGTCAACATTCCTTAGATTGCTAAATGAAGACCTGGCAGAACTGGATTGAAATCCCTGCTCTGCCATGGAACTCACTGAGTTACTTACCTTTCAGCTTCCCTTAACTCACAGGATTGTTGTGAGAATAACATGCAGGGATGTTGCTTTCCCTAGAGCTCTAAGGTGGAAAGGTGGGATATACATGTATGGATTTAGGAGTGTGATTATTTAATCTATTTTTATAACACACCCTCCAATACATTTGTGTGTATGGAATTGTTCCCATTACACTTCTAATTCCTGAAAATGTTGCATCTCTATCATTTTCCTCTTTTTATTTCATGGTTTGATACCTAGAAAGAACATAGTTGTTATACAGGCCCCACACCTGTACAGATTGCAATAACAATTCAGTACACTTGCAACTCAAAGTCGATTGATGATACTTCCAGGCAATTCAAAACTCTTGGACTCCAGGGTATAATTGAGCTAAAGATCTGCTTTTGAAATTGTTTGATTACTCTATGGAAACACACAGTCCTGAACACTTTGTCACCGGCCAAGCAAAACTCAACTTGCCACTATGTGTATTGTGACAGAATAAATCATTTTGCCCCCTCTTCCTTGTTTTAAGCAAGAAGGAAACAGATAGTAGTTTACCTTGTCCCCATAAGGTCCAAATACATGTTTGGTGGGCTATGTTGATTCTCACAAATTCTGGAAGTCTGAAAGAAAATCCCAACCACCACTGAGACCATTCCTACTCAAATTCAAATCATGCAATATCTAGGGTTGTGAAATTTCCTGGATGAACAAAGTTAGTTTTTATCGTGTGCAACTCCTCAATCTGAGCTGCAGGCTAAAATGAATTAGACAGAAATCTTGGTAAGCAAGCTCCGTTTTCTCCATGAGAGCAACAGCTGGCCTGCTCCAGCTGTAGCAAGGGTGTATGTAGGACAGATCCTCGAGTGCTCCTAACACAAACCCAAAAATAAACGGCACCTGCAAGGGCATATGAAGAACTCCCATATGAACAAACCTCATGTGAATTCTGTTCTGTAACTTCTTCCCTGTGCAGCCCCTAAGTTGAACTTGGGTCCTTCCAGCTAGAAAGGATTACATTGTGTGCTACAAAAGGAACAAAAATTTTGTTTCTCACATTGGATGTTCCAAGGCAACTTTGCATTACTACTTCACTTCTGAGAAGGGAGGACCGGAGTTGTATGGTGGGTTTTCCAGCCCATTTCCTCCCCCTTCAGTTACGGAGGTAGAAAACATGGGAAGCCAGGAGATACAAAGCCATACAATGCTATTCATAAAACAACATCAGCTCCAAACCCCAGAGGTCCTTAACATAGTTCTAATAGAAGCTGCTTAGCATTTACAGATTTTGTCCATTCCATTCTTTCTCTCTGTGTTAGTTCTGGATCATGTTCTACTTGCCTGTCTGGAGATATAGGGCTGCATTGTGCCCTTCCAGGTCCACTCTATGTGGTCCTCTCCCAGGCCACAATCTGTCTCCCACATTATATCCTTTCCCCCTAGACATGCCCTTGACAAGCCCTCCTCTGCGCACTCCATAAGTGCATTTGCTTGGGTTGGACTGCTTGCCTGGATAGCTAAATGTAGGAGGTGGGGATAGGTGGATAGGTAGGCAATTCAGTAGGCTGGATTGTCTCTTTGATTTCTCTCAGGATCTCCTGGCTCCATAGCTTTGGGGATGGGTCAGTTTGCCACAAACAAACAAAAAAATTAAAAGGTGAAACACTAGATTTATCTGTCAGGACTCATGAAACTAGATGTATTTTGCAATGTGTGTGCTTTCTGGTCCCATCCACTGCCAGCACCAACCATGCCTACTGATCAACCATACAACAAGTTGTATGTGGCTCCTGAATACCTGTTCAATATTGCATGTTGCCATTGGGGGACAAATAGCTTTCTCACACCTGCCATAACCAATGGAGGACAGCAAATTAGGGAGCTTAAGAGCAGGAACTGCATGAGGTCAACACTGGCTGTAGCTGGAAAATCTGTATCACACCCACAGGGCTTCAGGTCTAAGTCTTGTAGTTCTTGACGTCTCCCCCAACATCCTTCCACACTTGATCTTAGCCAAAAGGCCGAGAACATCCTTCCAAACCAAATCTAGAACTGCCCACTAGTCCACAATGCTTTTGTCCCACTGAGTTACATTTGACAGTGACCATTTAGTTTTTCTAAGATGTGAAAGTTGCACAAAGCATAGACAACTTAATTACCCTGGCAAGAAGGAAAGATTTATCATTGAATGTGGCCTATGGATTCACTTTTCTAAATTAAAACAGTGTCCTAGCTCAACAAAAATGAGGATTTGATAATCCTTTAACTCTGTGTGCTTTGCGTCTCTTTAATAAACTAAGTACCTTGTCTTATTCCCGTACACACTTGCTGATTGAGCAATCAGTCAGGTCACAGATTCATATGAATATGACAAGCTCTGATTGGTAAATGTTTCCATTTTTAACAGCTGACACACACCCTGAAAAATGGTGCTGATAATGAAAAGTGGCTGTAGTGTCCAGTAACTAAGCCTGCCAGTAGAGCAACGTGTCAATCCAACAGCAAATCACTGAAGTGATTTGTCACAATGTTAAGTGATGTTGCCAGAAACCAAGTCCTTCTCCTGCAAATGTGGTGGGAAACTTCAGCCCTGAGAGCCCCAATGCAGCTCTCCATAATTCTTATCCAGGCCATGGCGGTCTAGGTGGAAGATAGAAATTCTAGAATGGATGTGTGAGTTTGTGCAAAAACTAGCCTGCTATGCAAAGGTAAAAGTTACACTTGTTGCTTTACCACTATTTGTCATTTCAGCACTATGGTTAGCTCCCAAGTTACTCTAGTCTAGGAGGTGTATGATGTTGTCAAACTAAGTGGTTTGCCTAATTGACTCAGTTTTTGTCTTTTATTACAAAAGCACATGTGCCATACTCAACACTATATGACACATTATAAACTTCTTTTTTTACATTGTGTGGGGCTCACCAGTGATTAAAGCTGATCCAAGGGGCTTATGGGATATAAAAGTCTAATGAACAAACATAAATTGAGCGCTGTTTCAAACTATACTGCTTCTCTTGATAAATGCTGACATTTGATGCACCACTCTTGGCATTTTGTAGTATGTAGAAGAGAGAAGAGGTTTCCCCTACAATAATTTTCCTTTTGCAAATCCTTTATCTGGTTCTACAATTGGAATAAATAAAAGAGCTAACAACTGGGGAAATCAGGCAGCGGATTGGACATACCTTATTTCTTCCCCCAAATACTTTTACCCCAGTGTTGTTGTTGTTGTTGTTGTTGTTGTTTTGTTTTTTTGCATTTCAAGATTTTTTAAAAACATTTTTAAAACATTTTTTTTAAACATTAAACATCAAAAAATGCCAATACATAACCAATTAACCCCCCTTTACCCTCCCATCCCTCTCTCTCCCACCTTCTCCCACCCTCTAAGGCAGTGTTTCTCAACCAGTGTGCCTCCAGATGTTTTGGGACTACAACTCCCATCATCCCTAGCTAGCAAGACCAGTGGTCAGGAATGATGGGAGTTGTAGTCCCAAAACATCTGGAGGCACACTGGTTGAGAAACACTGCCTAAGGGAAGTCTAAGGACTTCCCTCAGCTCCCCTCTCTGGTTTGTTTGCACATATTGTTTTCTGCATGTTCTAAAACTGTACATATCATTACCTTATCTATCATATGTTCTACTAATAAATTGTGGATGTTTATTCAAAACCTGCCAAGGAGTCCAGGTCCTTTTGTTGTCTTTTTAAATAGTTTGGAAAACCATTCTTCTTTGAAGTTACGGTTTTCCTTCTCACGTAGTTTATATGTCAACTTTGCCAACTCCACATAACTCATCAATTTTTCTTGTCATTGTTCTTTCGTTGGGATTTCCTCATTATTCCATCTTTGTGCTAACAAGACTCTTGCCGCTGTTGTAGCATACATAAATAAGTTCTTAATTTTCCCTGGCAGATCTTGTCCTAGAATCCCTAACAAAAATGCTTCTTGTTTTGTTGTTGTTGTTTTTACAAATGTCATTTTAAACATCTTTTTCAATACATGATATATCATCTCCCTCCCCTTTTTTTTACTACATTCCCACCACATATGATATAAGGTACCTTCTTTTTCTTTACATTTCTCCTGGGTTTGTACATTTTTGCCATTTTTACTGGTGTAATATACCATCAGTACATCATTTTCATATAATTCTCTTTCAAAAGAGAACAATCTGTAAATTTTAGATCTACCTTCCACAATTTCCCTCAGTCCTCAGATTGTATATTATGCCCTCTATCTTGTGCCCATTTGATCATAACTGATTTGACCTCCTCGTCTTTCATTTCCCATTCTAGCAGAATGCTGTATGGTGTGGTAAAGTGCTTAAGAGTCGTAGACTCATAATCTGTGAACCGGGTTCGCGTCTCTGCTCCTCCACATGCAGCTGCTGGGTGACCTTGGGCTAGTCACACTTCTCTGAAGTCTCTCAGCCCCACCCACCTCATAGGGTGTCTGTTGTGGGGGAGGAAGGAAAAGGAGAATGTTAGCCGCTTTGAGACTCCTTCAGGTAGTGATAAAGCGGGATATCAAATCCAAACTACTCCTCCTCCTCCTCTTCTTTCTTCAGTAGTTTCATGTTTTCTTCTATAACCTCCTTGTGAAATCTAGAAATTGTATACAACTAAACTCTTTTTTTAATCCTCCTTAAACATCTCAATTGTCTGTAATGCAACTAATTCTGAAAATGATCTTTAATTTCTTCATAGTCTTTTACTTTCCATTTTCCTTCCTGGTCTTTCAATAAATCTCTATATGTAGGCCACTTTCCCTTTTTGCCAAGCGGTTTGAGTAACGAAGCTTCTATTGGAGATAGCCACCAAGGTGTTTTTTGCTCTATTAAATCCTTGTAGCTTTCCCACACTCTCATTAATGAGAGGGTATCTGAAGAAGTGTGCGTGCACAGGAAAGCTCATACCAATGACAAACTTAGTTGGTCTCTAAGGTGCTAATGGAAGGAATTTTTTTATTTTGTTTCACAATTTTAATAGCCTTAATCTGCATGTAGTTGTCCAATCCTCTTTTAAAACCATCTAAGTTGGTGGCCATCACTGTCTCCTGTGAGAGTGACTTTAAAAATTTACATGGAGAAGTATTTTTTAAAAAATCTATCCTGAATTTTCCAACATTTCTCTAGATCCAGCTCTCTACTTCCTAGGCTTCTAGCCTGTTTGCTGGGCTCAAACACTGCTTGGGGTCACCTCCACATCCTGCTAGGACTATCCTCAGGGCTCTCCAGCTCAAATTTCCCAACCTTCTCCTATTCTCCCTTGGATTCTGTCCATCCCCTCCACCATATTTCCCCTCCACTCATGAAATATTGGGTTGGGTAGATCATTTCAAAAGCAAGGAAAGAGAGAAAAAATGTTGTTGTTGTTTTTTAAAAAATAAAATAAAATAAAATAAGCCAAGCATGGAAAATACCACTTGACAGTTTAAAAATCTACTATTCTGGTAGATGAGCTGTAAGGGAGGTTGCTGCAAAGTATTTTATCTGCAAATTTCCCATATAAAATTGGGAATAAAGTGCATACGGTTCTTAAATTGCAAGTTCCTTTATTGAATATATTCCATCTATCTAGCTTAGAAGAGTGGAGTGCACAAAGATTAAAAGATCCCGAGTGCATACGTTTTGTAAGTAAATCCTTATTGCAAAATGTATGTCTTATATTATTTCACTCTCTCCATTCCTTTTATTTAGTATCATTGTGATTTTTTAAAAAGATAATTTGCACCAAACAGGGAAGAAAGCTAAGAAGGAACATTTTTAATTCTAATATTCTCCCCTACCCCCCTCCCTTTAAAAAGAATTAAGTACAAGAACGTACTGAAAGTGCATGCATCCATGAAAAGATTGATATTAAGATACACATTAGAGCATGAAAAATCCTGCCTAAGCTCAGTCATTTAAGTAGCAAAGTAGTAATCAAACCTCATTAACCACATGGTTTGCATGTTGTAGAATATCCATCAAGATGGCTTTAATAAAACGATAAACTCACTGGCATGGGAGAATATATCTGAGAAGGTAGCTGGGGTAAACAAATACAACTACAGTTAATTATCAAATTACTTCTTAACAATAGATATGAATATAACAGCCGATGACTACCAATTGCAATGAGTGGTGACAAATGTTTGCTTAGGGCTTGACTTCTTCCACTACTAAATTATTGTTTAGAAAAAAGAAAGAAAGAAAGAAAATGTTTGCTTTATTTCAAATAAAACTGTTAGGTCTTTGAGGAGGGCCTAAGATGAAAAATTCAGAAAGCACAATCTCTGTATGGAGAACGCTCCATTGGCAAAATCCCTGCTGATAAGTGACTAGGCAGTCCCAGCTATGTAGAACTGGGGTGCTATAATTTTAAGAGAGTTCAGAATTAACCACATCATGGTCCTATATAAAACTCAGAAACTATTGGACATAAATACTTAACTGACATAGATACAACTTTGATGTTCCCCATAAAACCAGTTCTGTTTTATGTTTAATGATATCCAGGGCCCAACATATATCACAACAGTGTCAACCAACCTTCCATGTGAGTCTGCATGTGTTTAGAGTGTGAGAGAGCACTCATACACGGCGCTGGCCCAAGACATTTTGGCACCTGAGGCGGACCCGCAAATGTCTCCCTGCCAAAGAAGAATGGGTGAGGGAACAAGGAGAGGAGCAAGGAAGATTGACATTGGGATCTGTTGCCTCGGTGTATCCTGTCACTTAGGCATCATCTCACCTTGCCTCTGAGTTGGGCTGCCCCCCCCCACATACCTACATAATTTAGAGAAGAAATATGGTGATAGAACAGGAAGACAAGGCACCTCTAGTGAGGTAAACTTTGTTTGGTTGTGGTATGGTGTTTGTTCATTTAGACTAGGGATGAAAGAGGAATCCATTATAAACAGATAAATAAATAGACGGGATCCAGCAGTTCTGACCCAATTCAAACAGATTTGGGGTTTTTTTTGGTGAGGGGTGCAGATAAGCGCACCATTGATATTTTCAGAAACATTCCATTTCTATCTAATAGTGAAAGTAACCACTCACCTATTTCTTGAACAAGAATACACCCCAGGGGCAATTAAAGGTAGCAACAACAGTGATGTAGGTTTTCCAAGCACTTTGAGCTGGGATATTTCTAAGTGGATATATGGGGTTGTCTCCAGCTAAGTTCTACTCACTGTAGATGGATTGAAATTAATGGACCTAAGTTAGTCATGCTCATTAATTTTAATGGGTCTACTCTAAGTGGAAATAGAATTGAAGACGACGCCTGATTTTGTACATTTGAGGAGGAGAAGGAGGAAATAATTGGAATACTGAAAAACTTATAGATATCTGGAATACTTTCTGATATTTTCTGATAGTCAAAAACAGCATTTGATCGGTGCATGTGCATGAGGAATCAAAAAAAGGCATTTGGTGTGGTTTAAGCATTAGGTTCAAAGTTTAACTTGGAAATTATTTTTTGGGAATTTATGTAAATAGCAGACAAATATGACAAAATAGCATGACTGTTGTTTCATAATTTAGTGTGGGTTTTTTTTGGGGGGGGGGAGTTGTAAACGGTTAACATATTGGGCTGGATCTAGATTAGGCTGCAATCTCAATCACACCTAATCAGAGGTAAATCCTACTGAATACAGTGGTGTTTGCTTCCAGTTTAAGAGAGGTTAGGATTGTGGTTTAATAGTCCCATTAATCTCAATGGGTCATCTTTCAGCATGACTAAAGCTGGATCTAAGCCATTCGTTTTAGCATACCAGGACAGCACATAAATACATGTGTTCAGCTAACCACCAGAAAGAAAAATTAATTTTGCAACCTAGATTTCAAATCTCACAGGCATTATAATCATTCTGAGTGCCCAAATTGACTTGCATTGCTTTTGCTCATTCATTTTGTTACTACTAATTTTATGCAACAGTTCATATAACAAAAGGGGCAATTTCCAATCATTTGGGATGGCTTTAAAACAGGATCAGATGGCTCTGTTCTGCTTCCAGTGTCAGAGACTGTATACCTCTGAAGACCAGTTGTTGGGAATCACAGGTGGGCAGAGTATTGCTTTGCTCATGCCTAGCTTGCACAAGCATCTGGTCAGTCACTGTGAGAAGAGATGCTCAACTAAATGGGCCATTGGCCTCATCCAGCAGGCTCATCTTATGTTCAGTGTTTTTGACCTCATGTTAAAGGACAGAATCAACACTTCTGCAGGAAGCATGAAACTTCTCAACTGGTAATAGTGTTGAGCTCTACAATATATGTGAACTGGTAATAGTGCTGCAGCTCTACAATATATGTGGACTATTTCTTAAGTCACAAGATAGAGGTGAACATAGCTATGATGCAGCCAAATGTTGATCTTCATCCAAGGTACACATGAGACGTAACTAGGAAGGCAGAGCAGGTGCAGCATAATGGAATGTTGGGTCTGGAAATCTATTTACCATGATACAATGGGCACTAAGCTCCCATCTGACTTATTCATTTAAAGTAGTATCAAACCACTTTAAACAACCATACTTCCCTCAAAGACTCGTGGGAACTGTGGTTTATTAAGTGTGCTTAGCATTCTTCAGAGACACCTATGTCCCTCACAAAACTACAATTTGCAGAGTTCCCCAATAAGAGGGACTGATGGTTAAACGTCTCTGGAAAATATAGTTGTGCATGGTTTAACCATCAATCCCTCTTCACAGGGAGGTTGCGGCTCTTTGAGGGGATTGGGATCTCCTAACAACTCTCAGCACCCATAACTACATTTCCCAGGATCCTTTGGGGAAGTAGTGATTGTTTATAGTGTTATAATATGGCTTTAAATGCACAGCCCCTAAAGGGCAGCCACCATGAAAGAGAAAGCTTCTCTGCTTCCCTGCACTCTTGGAAGATGAAATTTCACAGATCAAGTTTTGTTGTTAACAAACACACAATAAATCAACATGAATTTTAAAAGCCAGGGAGGAAAAAATGGCTAATGAAATACCAAAGCAACTAATAGATTATATAGTAATATACTTGGTTCAAAATGCAGATAATTAAAAAGATTAATCACAGAAGCAGGAGGGGAAAGCATTGCATAAAATAGGGGGGATCTTATTAGTTATGTTTTCCATTCACCTTTGAGTTTACCCCATGCATGTGAGTTAACAAACCAGGTGAGAGGATCAGTAATTTCTTTCTTTCTTTCTTTTTCTTTCTTTCTTTCTCTCTCTCTCTCTCTCTCTCTCTCTCTCTCTCTCTCTCTCTCTCTCTCTCTCTCTCTCTCTTGTGGTGGGAGAGAAACACTCTCTATTATGCCTTTGCAAGCCATATAAAATTACTATTGTCTCCTGCTGAAGGAAACCCTGCCTCCCACTCCCCATTGCTCCCAATAAACTTGGTGATATGTCTTGTGCCTACACATCAGTGCCTTTAAAACTACAAGTGGGATTAGCATCACTCTCCTGGGATATTCTACTGCCTCATCACAACCAATTTGTCACAATGAGAGTCTAATTAAATGCATTACTCTTATTCAGGGGAGAAGCAAATACATGAACTACATTCCCAACTTAGCTATGCAAGTCTTCCTCTTTCCTTCCTTCCACAGTAGAGTCCTTGCTTTGCTATGTCAGACCCCAGGGGATATCCTCAGGCCCTTGTGTGATATGAAGTCAGTGAATCTAAGCTTCCCTCTTTGCTATAACGGTTGGATGAATAAGTCCCCATACATTCAAGGGGCTCACCCTTCAGGGTAAGCATTGAACCGAGCATCTCTCTGTTCTCTTTAATCATTCAGTTCTTTCCCTCCCCCTTTTTTGTTATCCCAAATGAATCAAAACTGAAGCCTCAAGGAGAGTGGAAGAGATCATATAGACTGCTTTGACATGTCAAGTTGTTCTGAAAGGTAGTCACAGCTATGGGACCATTGTGTTTGCTAAATAGGATGTCAAAAAGTCAGTTAAGTGTTCTCCTTCCAACAATGAAACAGTATTTGCGGAGTGAATCAATGTAACAAGCAACAGTGTGTATTTTGTTATTCCCTTGATTTGTACACACACACACACACACACACACAGACAGACAATGGCATGACTGTTTTATCTCTGATATGCTACTCATGATTCCTAGATGAGGGGAGTTGATATTGGGCTAGAACAAGGGGGGGGGAGCCCTTGAATAATGAGGAATACTGTATTCACCTATATATATATATATATGGGGTGAGGAGTAAAACAGATATGGCAATTATTTAGAGAATGCACAGGCAGGCAAAGAAACCAGAATTCAATGAATAGTATCTTGTGATAATAACTGGAACAAGAGAAATAAGAAGCAAACATTTCAATTTCTTGCTGATGTGTTCAAAGTGCTGGGGAAAACTGCTAGACTCACCTGAGGTATTTATCATAAGTATGTTGTTGTGGAGCTCCTTATCCCCCCCCCCTATGCTCTTCCAGTGATTCACAGACTTTAGTATCCTGTGGGTCCTAGCAGGAGATGGACCCACGCAGGTGACAATTCTGGAATACCAAACTTAGCAAGCACCCTATTCCAAGCAGACTGAAGTGTTGAGAGCCCCAGAGCATTACAACAGGCCAGTATCTTCAGCTCCAGACTCTGCTCAAATGGTCTCCAGAGCACAGGTGGTAAACCAGTTATTGGGGCTGAGATGAAAATGGATCAGGTCCAGAAGTCACAGTGCATGGCTGGCACTAGGCCTTTCATTTCTGAACTCTCCTCAATAGGAGGAATCATGAACCCAATTAGCCTCTAGATCAGGGCCAGGGCAGCAGGACCAGCTATTAAATAAAAATGAGTTGCTGCTGAGATGTCACTGCTGCAACATTTCCTTGGGGAATCACCATGGTGCTAGACTCCTACTCTAGTTATGCAACTGGAGAGCTCCCTGCTGTTTTGGCAACCTTGCCCTGAAACCCACTCCCTGGCAGCTCTTTTTCCTTGCTGGTAGAGAGAGGAAATCCAAATCTTATAGCTCTAATATGGTGGCAGTGGGACAACGATCAAAAATATGATCCAAGAAATGCAAATGAAAGAAAACTGTCAACCGAGGAAAGAAGAACTCACAGGACACTTTCTCCTTTCTTAGTTTGCCTTTATTTATTTACTATTTATTAATATTCTTCCCTAGCACTCTACTGCAGTAGCAATGCTCAGTGCTTTCCAGGATTCAAATATAAATATGTTCTTGGTACAGAGAAGCAGGTAGAAATCCCTTGACTTGGGCTGGAAAGAGTTACCACCAAGCTAGGCTTGATATTTGAAATATATGTGCATACAAATACCTTTGTTCAGACAATTTCAAAAAGTCCAAGATGACACTGATTCTTATGCCCATCTGTAATGGTGCAGTTTCAGATTCACCATATGTCACATACATACATACATACATACATACATGCGTACATACGTACATACATACATGCTCTTTTAAAACCTATACCAAGAGGACTAGGAAGAGTCTTTTATCAGTGATGCAGCATGTGTTTTGCATACAGAAAGTCCTATGTTCAATCTCCACCATCTCCAGGTGGGCCTGGGAGAAAACCCAACTTTAAATCTTGCTGAGTTGTTATAAGTTAGTATGGGTAATACTGAGCTGGACCCAACAGCTTGATTCAGTAAGAACCACCATTCCAGGATCCTATTATGCCTCCATTCGCCAGACTCCATAGAAAAAGTTTCAAATGGTATCATACTCAATATTATAGCCACAAATCACCTGATTTTTTAAAAAATTAAAATAAAGGGAAATACAAACCAAACTGGATATACACAATTCCTAACAGCATCCAGACACGGGTGAGATGCAACAGGCCACTTACAACACATGATAAATTAAACAGGATTAAACAAAGAACATGCAACATACAAACATATCCATTAATACTGGCTTTGTTTTGTGATTGCCTCTCCAAATGGAGCTTTGGGCCATGCAAAAGAGCAAAAACCAATGTCCAGGAGGGCTAAGATTACCACACAGGAAATAATGGAGCAAAAATCATAGAAATGAGGAAACTAATAAATGGTTGTCTGCTACAAAGGGCTTGCTGATAGCTATGTTTCGGATATGGGGAATTGCTCAGATTGAAAACTCTCTTTCCATTTGGCTCCTGTTTATCACACAGGCTTCCATATCTGACTGTGTTTTTCCCCCATTCTTCGTCTAAGTTGGCAGAACTTAAATTTCTGCATCTATTTGGGTTCGCATACAAAGCATCATCTCTACCAGCCAACATTCCCCCCTCTTTTTTTTTTAAAAAAAACACAGAATAGTTTATGTAATTAACGTCCAAGGCAATGAGTGAACTATTGTTCCATGCACAATGTCTGTACCAATTGCCTGCCAAGTCACTGTCGCTACCAGTATTTAACTCATTACTTTGTCAATCCCTTTGAGATCTATCAAGTAAAGAAAAGGCTCTTTTGTACAGCCAAATTCCATTCTTCTTTGCATTCAAAAGGCCAACCCTTTTTCAGTCCAGATGTGGGTATGCCTGTTTGCTTTAACTGTGCACCCAATATAAAGAAGAGAACTGGCAAGTCCCCATCCCCCCTCCATTTGCAGGCAGATCTGGATTCATGACAGAATTGTTTTTTATTATTATTTTGGGGAGGGGGACCTCATCTCAATTTCAGCATAAAACAGCCTTTGTTTGAATGGGCATGGTTACCAATATATAGCTAGAAACTGAATTGTGGTGTATAACAGAGCAGCATATTCAGAGGGGGAGATATTGCCTCAATAGGGGTTGAGCTAACAAAAATATTGGTAAAGGGCAGAGGGCATATTGTCAAACACCTTCTTACAATTTAGGACATTTAGAGTTTAGGTCTATAAAACATTACTTGTGTGTAGTTGTTAGTTCCTGATGGCCACAAACAATGTGCAAGGTACAAAAATCATATGTGTATTGCTGGAGTGCCAGAGCTATTGAGCTGCACAAAGTGCATATGATCAACATCATATTATCCTTCACTCCTATGTGATTCCCCTGCTTCACTTATTACACAGAAAGCATGGTGTGGAGGCATAAGCAAGCAGCGTCTTGGGTAAATCAATGGCCTGTGCTGAACTTGTGCAAATCTAGACTATATTGTACTACCAGGAAAGTAGATGCAGAATACAAATGCACATCGAGAGCAGTTTGTTGAAGGAATGCAATCAAGCTACATATTGTGGGGGGGAACAGAAAAAAATAAAGGTCTACCCTTCTCATGCATTATCACAATAATTTCACAACATGGGTAGCCAACGTGGTGCCCTCTAGATGTTGTTGGGATACAATTCCCATCAGACTAGAGCATTAATCATGATGGTTACTAGGGTAGATGAAAATAAAGACCTATCACTCAGCATCCTGCTCTCACAATGGCACACTAGGTGTCTATGGGAAATCCACAACTCTCTCTTCGTGTAATTCCCAGTGACTAGAAAACAGGCACTTGACACTGGAGATAGCACTGTGTTGTTATGGCACTGTGCTGGCTACCTGTGTTTTATAGCATGCATGCAGCACAAGAATGAGGAAGCTGTGACCCTTCTATTGGTCCAGTCAGCATGTTCAGTGGTCAGGGATGATGGGATCTGTAGTCCAACAATATCTGGAGGGTCACAAGATCCTCATCCCTACTACAGGAATATAAGAATTTTATGTTGCAAACTGCCCTGTGATCTTCAGGTGAAAGGCAGTGCATAAATTAAATAATAAATAATAACAATAATATTACCTCCAAATTTCTGATGAAAGTGAGTGAAAGGGAGAGATGAGAGTCTGTTGCAGAAGCAATGTTTTAACAGGGGAATTCTAGCTTACACCTCCTTTTTTTAGACATTACACTACACTAGTTACTGTATCTTAGAGGTGGATAAACTGGTAATTAGAATCAATCATGTTGGTGCAAATTTCATATTCTTCTCGCTGTATCTCCCGATTGTTATTATTATTGCATAAATGGATGAGATAATTAAAAGAGAACTTTGAATAATTTATCACAAGCACACCTGCATCCTGAACTCTAGAACATCATACACTTTCACACTTGATTAGTCATAACTACGTTTTTAAAACAAGGAAATGTTGTTCTCTTCCCCTATTGAATTGTGGTGACATGCTAGAATAGCGTGAAAATTAGTCTCGTGCAAAAACACACCCTCCAGTTTCTCAGACACTCTCTTCACTTGCAAAAAGAGGCTTCCATTTGTATACCTCTTTCTTAGGTCACTTTAGAGTGGCTTTAGAGTGGTGAGGGATTGATATTACCTTACCACTATGAAGTGGCCCAGGGTGGTTTCTTCAGTGCCCTGCAGCTTCCCTGGCTGCCTGTTCTTCCCAATCTGAAAAAAGACCCATGGGAAAAGATACCTTATGATGTCTTCACCCGAGTTGTAGGAAGCTGTGGAGACTGGCTATGAGCATAGGAGCCAACTCCTAGGGGTTGAGGGGTCTTCGGCCATCCCAATGAAATATTGTGGGCGGCCCAGGCCCCCACAAAGTTAATGGACATTGCCATTCAAATGGTGTGTGTGTGCCACATCATATAATTGATTATGTGGGATGGGGCTTACCTCCCCGCTGCCAATATTTTCTTCAAGTTGGCACCCCTGGCTACAAGCTTCTGGAATTGGTATGCTCCTTTGTTTGGTTTTTAAGGGAAGTCTTCCCTTTTGCCTTAAAACAAAAATATGTCCTCACTGAAGCAAACAGCTGGCAGGGAACACAGCTAGGCAGTTCCCCGCATTCCCATGCTTACCAGAAAGCTCTGCCAAGGATGCCGCAAGTGTGCAGGAAACAGAGTCACATGGGATGGCTACAGAATGCAGGCCACCAGGAAGCTAACTTGTAGAACCAAAGCAAGTTCAGACACTCACAAGCCAGACACACTTGGAATGCTCTTAAAAAATCAACAACACAACCTTCAGCACTAATGAGAACAAATATTTATGCATCTCAAAAACCATATAACCTGTGGCCTGGAATTCACATTATATCAATACTGTAATGTATGAATGGTTTAACTAAGTTGGTGTTAATAATGCCATTTAAAAAGCAGGCATAAAATATGGAGACAAAAGTCTTGAAACAGAACCGAAAAATTGTATAATTTGAGGAGCAAGGGATACTGAGCTTTTCTCTTTCTATCTTCAGGTACTGTACATACCAGAGAGAGATTCAACCCAACATACCAAGGAAAACTCAATCAGACAATCTGAGCACAGACAATCTGAGCTCAGATGCCCTGACCCACATCTCTCAAACTAATAATAATAATAATGATAATAATAATTTTTATTTATACCCCGCCCTTCCCAGTCAAGACCAGGCTCAGGGCGGCTAACAACAAATAATATCAACACAAATATAAAAGAAACAATTCAGTTAAAACAACAGAATAATACAATGTTAAAATTCAATTTTAAAATTAAAAATCTACGAATAAGATAAAACCATTATAAATAAAACCTTAGGGGAGGGTAACCGTGGGGTCAGACTGCGTCAGTCCGAAGGCCAAACGAAACAGCTCTGTCTTGCAGGCCCTACGAAAAGATGACAAATCTCGCAGGACCCTAGTCTCCTGAGACAGAGCGTTCCACCAGGTCGGGGCCAGTACTGAGAAGGCCCTGGTCCTGGTCGAGGCCAGCCTAGCCACCTTGTGACTCGGGATCTCCAATATGTTATTATTTGTGGACCGTAATGTCCTCTGTGGGTCATACCGGGAGAGGTCCCGTAGGTACGAGGGTCCTAAGCCGCATAAGGCTTTAAAGGTCAAAACCAGCACCTTGAACCTGATCCTGTACTCCACCGGGAGCCAGTGCAGTTGGTAAAGCACTGGATGAATATGATCCCACAGCCGGGACCCCGTAAGGAGCCTCGCCGCGGCATTCTGCACCCGCTGGAGTTTCTGGGTCAGTTTCAAGGGCAGCCCCGCGTAGAGCGAGTTACAATAATCAAGCCTAGTGGTGACCATCGCATGGATCACTGTGGCTAGAGAGAGATAGGGGACCAACTGCTTAATGCGGCGGCGGAGATGGAAAAATGCCACCTTGGCTGTGGTTGCAACCTGTGCCTCCATGGAAAGGGAGGCATCCAAGGTTACCCCCAAGCTCTTGACAGAAGGGGCTGACACTAATTGGGCCCCAGCGAAAGATGGAAGTTGCCCCCCCCCGCCCCATGTCATCCCTACCCAGCCAGAGGACCTCTGTCTTCGAAAGATTTAGCTTCAGCCGACTCCCACGTAGCCATCCAGCAACAGCTTCCAGGCACTTGGTCAATGTGTCCGGGGCCGAGGCAGGACGGCCATCCATCAACAGATAAATCTGGGTGTCATCAGCATATTGATGACAACCCAGCCCAAAACTCCGGACAATCTGGGCAAGGGGGCGCATGAAGATATTAAAAAGCATTGGGGAAAGGATTGCACTAATGTGTGGACCTTAGTTGTCCACTTGTCTGAATGTTAGGCTGAAGTTCTCTGCAGTTTAAAGTATATTTCAAGTGAAAATACACATGTGAATATGTATGAGATGTTTAAATGGGGGGGGGGGTCCCTACAGAAAGTGAAACCACAGATTAATGCCAAAAGGGAGGAGGGAAAAATTATGCTTAAAAACACAGCAAAAAATTGACACACATGGAAATAGAAAGAGTCATCCATCCATACTTCTCCTGAGCTACACCACATCAAATGTAGCCCAAAGTGATATTATTGTCATTGTTATTGTTAATTTCACTTCCATACCACTTTATATTTTTAAGAAAGAAATCTCAAAGTGGTTTACAACACATTTAAATCTATTAAAACAATTCAGAATAAAACATTACTGAAGAAAGTAAAATATAAGTATACATTCATAAAGCAACATAATTAACTGGAAACAAAGGAGGTCAACTATAGAATGCACATTTAATGCAGCAAAGTCAACCCAAATAATTGTCTTAAAGATTTCAATGCATGTTTAAAACAGCATAATTAGCAAGAGAATAAAATGTTATCATAAGCATAGAACCTATCTGCTGCTGTTGCTGTCCATCCTGACAATGATGGGCGGCAGCTGTGGAAGCTCAGGCTCAATTTCCTGGGCCTGCACTTAAAAGACCACCAAGATGGTCCCTGGCCTTTTCAGTAGCCTCAGCTTCTGTAGCTGGAATCAGTCAGGGTTCCACCCACCCAGGCCAGGTGGGAAAAGGCCAGCAAGGCAGAGACCAGGTTCCCCAGGAGTCACAGTCAAAATGATAGAGCACACACTTTGTGTGTGGATGGGGGCAGGTTCAAATCCCTGGATCTCTTAATAGTGCTAGGAAAGGCTCCTCTCTGAAGCCCTGGAGAGCCACTGTCAGTCATTGTAAGCAATAACCAAGCTAGGTGGATCCAAAGCCTGTAGCTGGAGACCAAAAACAGCTGGAGACCAAAGTTTGGGAAACCCTGGACTAGATGATCCTCATGGTCCCTTCCAACTCACAAGTCTATGATTCTCTGAAAAGCCTGAGCAGGTATTAGGCAACTTCATAGCTTAGAAGACTTTTTTTGTGTGTAAATCAGCATTGCTGCCTTAAGGTGGTGATGCATGTTGACTAGCCAAATTCATTCTTAGCTCACCTTGGTTGATCCTGGCCCGATCTTTGACTGAAAATGTATCCTTTGTATATTACACATGCAAAACAGCATCTTCCCCTCCCCTCTCACAAAATGAATTCCTATCCAAAACAGACATACCACATTAAGCAAGTAAAATAAAAAAATTCCTTCAGTAGCACCTTAAAGACCAACTAAGTTTTTATTTTGGTATGAGCTTTCGTGTGCATGCACACTTCTTCAGATACAGTGAAATGGAAGTTTCCAGGCACTTATGTAGAGAAGGGGTGGGGAGGGGTGGGGATGGGGAGGGGGGATCACTCAGAAGGGTGGTGGAAATGGGTGATTGACTGACTGATAGCTGTTGATGACTGCAAACGACTGCAAATGGTTTTGCATGAAAAAGCAAGGGTTGAGATGGCTGAAGATCGCTTATCATGTATAATGAGATAAGAACCCGATATCTCTGTTCAAACCAGGTCCCTCCATGGTTTTGAGCTTGGTGATAAGTTGCAATTCAGCAACTTCTCTTTCCAGTCTATTTCTGAAATTCTTTTGTAGTAAGACAGCTACTTTGAGATCTTGTATAGAATGTCCTGGGAGATTGAAGTGTTCTCCTACTGGTTTTTCTGTCTTCTGGTTCCTGATGTCAGATTTATGTCCATTTATCCTTTGGCGTAGGGTTTGGCCTGTTTGTCCAATATAGAGAGCTGAAGGGCACTGTTGGCATTTGATGGCATACACAATGTTAGAGGATGAGCAATTAAATAGTCCTGAGATGGTGTGTTGGATGTTGTTGGGGCCAGTAATGGTGTTGTCTGGGTGTATGTGGCAGCAAAGTTGGCATCTGGGTTTATTGCAGGCTCTGGTACCAGAGTCCATGTTAAGTCTGGTGGTTGTATTATTGTGGGTGAGGAGTTGTTTAAGATTGGGTGGCTGTCTGTAGGCAATGAAAGGTCTTCCTCCCAGAGCTTGAGAAAGGGAGCGGTCATTGTCCAGGAGAGGCTGTAGATCTCTGATGATGCGTTGTACTGTTTTAGCTTGGGAGCTGTATGTGATGACTAGTGGTGTTCTGTTATTTTCTTTTTTGGGTCTGTCTTGCAGCAGGTTCTCTCTAGGTATCTGTCTGGCTCTGTTGATCTGTTGTTTAACTTCATCAGGTGGATATTTTAGTTCTAAAAAGGTTTGCTGTAGATCTCTTAGGTGAGATTCTCTGTCTGTAGAGTTGGAACAGATGCGGTTGTAACGTAAGGCCTGGCTGTATACGATGGATTGTTTGGTATGTTTGGGATGGTAGCTAGAAGCATGTAGATATGTTTGTCGGTCAGTTGGTTTTCTGTATAAGGTGGTGTCTATACGTCCATCCTGTATTTTTATAGTAGTGTCCAAAAAATGTATTTCTTGCATAGATTGGTTCATTGTTAGGTTGATGGTGGGGTGAAAGTCATTGAATGTCTGGTGGAAGGTTTCCAGGGTCTGTTGTCCATGTGTCCAGATAATAAAAATATCGTCAATGTATCGCAGGTACAGGAGAGGTTTGAGTGGGTAGGAGTTAAGGAAACGTTGTTCTAAATCTGCCATGAAGATGTTGGCATACTGTGGGGCCATGCGGGTGCCCATGGCTGTGCCGCTGATCTGGAGGAACAGGTCATCACCAAATTTGAAGTGGTTGTGGGTAAGGACAAAGTGGCAGAGTTTGGTAGCAAAGTCCGCTGTGGTTTTATCTGAAATGGTGTTCCTTATGGCTTGTAAACCATCATTGTGGGGGATGTTGGTATATAGAGATTCCACATCCATAGTGGCTAGTATAGTATTGTTAGGAAGATTGTTCAAATATTGTATTTTCCTCAGAAAATCTGTGGTGTCACGTACGTAGCTGGGAGCACTGATAGCATATGGTTTCAGAACAGAGTCCATATAGCCGGAAACACCCACTGTAATGGTGCCAATACCTGAGATGATGGGGCGTCCTGGGTTTCCTGGTTTGTGTATTTTGGGTAGAAGATAGAAAGTTCCTGGCCGAGGTTCCGCTGGTGTGTTTGTGAGGATCTGTTCTTGGATGTGTAGGGGTAGCTCCTTAATAATCTTGTTCAGTTCTTTTTTGTATGCTTGTGTGGGGTCTGAGTCCAATTTCATGTAAAAGGCAGTATTGGAAAGTTGTCTGTGGGCCTCTTGGATGTAATCAGTTTTGTTCATGATGACGACAGCTCCACCCTTGTCTGCCTCTTTAATTATAATGTCTGGGTTGTTCCTGAGATTTTCTATGGCTCTCCTTTCAGCATGGTTTAGATTTTGTTGTAAGCGATGGTGTTTTCTGGTCACATCCGTTTGGATTCTGTGGCGGAAGCATTCGATGTACAGATCTAGTGTGGTATTGCGTCCATCAGGAGGGGTCCATGTGGAGTCCCTTTTTGTGTAACTTCTTTTCGGTGGTAGTTGGTGGTCAATGTTCTGTTCATTGATGCGTTTGGAGGGTGATGGTTGTTCCCCAGTAAGTTGAGAGGTGTTGTGTTGTGGGGATGTAGTTTGTTCTACTTTGTCTTGTTCTTGTGTGTGATGAAAATACTCCTTCAGGCGTAAACGGCGGAAAAATGCTTCCAGGTCCCCGCAGAACTGAATCATGTGTTGGGATTTGGCAGGGCAGAATGATAGTCCCCGTGAAAGGACGGATTCCTCAGCTGGGCTGAGTGTTTGCTGTGAAAGATTGACAATGTTGTTGATCTTGTTTTGATTGGTGGCCTGTAGGTTGGAAAGGTTGCAGAGTTTTTTATTTTTCTGGTTCTTCAGTAACTCCAGTTGAGAGTGGTAAATGGTTTGTTTTTCCTTGTGGAACTTCTGCCAGGCCGGGTGATTCCTGATGGAGTTCTCCAGTGCAGAGAGTTCCTCCTTTATTAACTTCTGTTTGGAATACAGAACGCCGATAAGATGTTTCAGCAGTTTCTTAGATAAAGTGTGGCATAGTTTTCTGGCATATTCTGTGGGATAAGTTGATTGAAGAGGGTTCTTAATTCTAAGACCCTTAGGTACAATGTCCAGGTTTTTGCATTTAGATAGAAAGAGGATGTCAGTTTGTACCTGGGCAAGTTTCTTGGTGAGGTTGATGGACTTCCATTTCATGCGGCTCAATGTGGTGCCTTCCATAGTTCTGGTTACAGGTAGGTAGCCGTGTTGGTCTGGATCGAAGTAAAATAAAAAAATTCCTTCAGTAGCACCTTAAAGACCAACTAAGTTTTTATTTTGGTATGAGCTTTCGTGTGCATGCACACTTCTTCAGATACAGTGAAATGGAAGTTTCCAGGCACTTATGTAGAGAAGGGGTGGGGAGGGGTGGGGATGGGGAGGGGGGATCACTCAGAAGGGTGGTGGAAATGGGTGATTGACTGACTGATAGCTGTTGATGACTGCAAACGACTGCAAATGGTTTTGCATGAAAAAGCAAGGGTTGAGATGGCTGAAGATCGCTTATCATGTATAATGAGATAAGAACCCGATATCTCTGTTCAAACCAGGTCCCTCCATGGTTTTGAGCTTGGTGATAAGTTGCAATTCAGCAACTTCTCTTTCCAGTCTATTTCTGAAATTCTTTTGTAGTAAGACAGCTACTTTGAGATCTTGTATAGAATGTCCTGGGAGATTGAAGTGTTCTCCTACTGGTTTTTCTGTCTTCTGGTTCCTGATGTCAGATTTATGTCCATTTATCCTTTGGCGTAGGGTTTGGCCTGTTTGTCCAATATAGAGAGCTGAAGGGCACTGTTGGCATTTGATGGCATACACAATGTTAGAGGATGAGCAATTAAATAGTCCTGAGATGGTGTGTTGGATGTTGTTGGGGCCAGTAATGGTGTTGTCTGGGTGTATGTGGCAGCAAAGTTGGCATCTGGGTTTATTGCAGGCTCTGGTACCAGAGTCCATGTTAAGTCTGGTGGTTGTATTATTGTGGGTGAGGAGTTGTTTAAGATTGGGTGGCTGTCTGTAGGCAATGAAAGGTCTTCCTCCCAGAGCTTGAGAAAGGGAGCGGTCATTGTCCAGGAGAGGCTGTAGATCTCTGATGATGCGTTGTACTGTTTTAGCTTGGGAGCTGTATGTGATGACTAGTGGTGTTCTGTTATTTTCTTTTTTGGGTCTGTCTTGCAGCAGGTTCTCTCTAGGTATCTGTCTGGCTCTGTTGATCTGTTGTTTAACTTCATCAGGTGGATATTTTAGTTCTAAAAAGGTTTGCTGTAGATCTCTTAGGTGAGATTCTCTGTCTGTAGAGTTGGAACAGATGCGGTTGTAACGTAAGGCCTGGCTGTATACGATGGATTGTTTGGTATGTTTGGGATGGTAGCTAGAAGCATGTAGATATGTTTGTCGGTCAGTTGGTTTTCTGTATAAGGTGGTGTCTATACGTCCATCCTGTATTTTTATAGTAGTGTCCAAAAAATGTATTTCTTGCATAGATTGGTTCATTGTTAGGTTGATGGTGGGGTGAAAGTCATTGAATGTCTGGTGGAAGGTTTCCAGGGTCTGTTGTCCATGTGTCCAGATAATAAAAATATCGTCAATGTATCGCAGGTACAGGAGAGGTTTGAGTGGGTAGGAGTTAAGGAAACGTTGTTCTAAATCTGCCATGAAGATGTTGGCATACTGTGGGGCCATGCGGGTGCCCATGGCTGTGCCGCTGATCTGGAGGAACAGGTCATCACCAAATTTGAAGTGGTTGTGGGTAAGGACAAAGTGGCAGAGTTTGGTAGCAAAGTCCGCTGTGGTTTTATCTGAAATGGTGTTCCTTATGGCTTGTAAACCATCATTGTGGGGGATGTTGGTATATAGAGATTCCACATCCATAGTGGCTAGTATAGTATTGTTAGGAAGATTGTTCAAATATTGTATTTTCCTCAGAAAATCTGTGGTGTCACGTACGTAGCTGGGAGCACATTAAGCAAGGTTAAAGCCAAAGGGATCCCATTTCCTTAGATTACAGCAGAATTAATTGATGTGTTTAATCAAAGAGATGCTACTTGGCAACCACATAAAGCATCTATTCTCTCGAGATCCTCTGAACAATATTGGCAGACGGGCTGCCTTTAAACAAACACAAAAAGCAGCACCAACAAGGAAAGCATACTTGGATCTGAGCACTGTTTGGATTATTTCTTTTAAATGTTTATTTTTTTAAAAAAAAATATGTTAGCACTTCCCACCTAACCCCATCTTACATGGACCATTAACCTCTATTTTTAGCATTTGACAGGCAACTAACAAGGATTATATCAAAAGCTGTCTCAAATGGGAGGGAAAATAAAAGAACTAAAGAATTACAGTGCAATACAACAGTTGTTGTATTGTTTTGTTAGTGAATAGCAACAATTGATGGCTTGGCATCCAAACATTACCACAAAAATCTGTTCCTTCTTGTACTTGCATGCAAATTATTTTACTTGCATTCTAACACGGTAGTACGTTAAGAAATGATAATATACGGCTGTATCCAATGCAACACTGAGTGAAGGTTACTTAGGGGTGTACTTGTTCCAATGGGGAAATGATTTGCGCCCATGCAACAATGTTGCACAAGTGAATTCATAAGCAGGATGCTCGTAATCAATGGATGGCACAACCTGTTGTGCAATGTTCCATTGGGACAGCTGTTGTGTTCAATTCCTCTTCAGTGTGACATTAAAACTTACCTGTCCACTAGTCACTAGCAGATGGTGATGGAGAATGTTGAATGCAACCAATTAATTGGGTTTGGAAATATAACTCTGTAATGAAAGTTCATCTGGGGTGCTTTGCACAAACGTGTTTAAAGTACCGGTAGTTGATGTGCATCAGCAGGACTCCCTCTACCAGTGGTTAACCCTTCCCAGACTTCCAGCAGATGGGCTGGAGTCAGATATGGTCGGTTAGATCCAATGCCTAAGCCAATACCGCTCATCATCTGTAATCAATAAAGTTGTGGCCTTTTTAGCCCATTAACCTTAAATATTTGTGTCATGTGTCATTATTTCTACGGGGGTGGTGGTGGGTTGGGTACTTGCCATGCAACTATTGCTTTTAAAGAAAAGGAAAACAGTGATTACTAAGGCAGGCAGCTGTTTTTGGTACACATTCAACTTGAACAACAGCATTATGAATGGAGTAGCAAGTGCTCTCTGTGCACCCCTTGTTTGGCCATAATTCTTGCTTTGCAAACATATATACTGATTTAAGCAAATTATTGAAACTGCATTAATACCCAAATTAAAAAGAAAAAAAAGAGAGCTAAGAACGTAACAGAAAAACAAAAGAAGAGCATATTGGATCAAGCTATCTAGTCCTGTCTCCTATTCTCTCAGTGGACAACCTATGGGAAGCCTGCAAGCAGGACCCAAATGCAACTGTACTATCCTCATTTGTGATTCCCAGAAACTGGCATTCAGAGATGTATTGACTTCAACAATGGAGGTAGAACATAGGCAAATTCTCCATGGTTCCACACACACACCGATCCTTTTAAAGGCCACCATTGCCTTGTGAGAGAAAATCTGTGATATGTGCCTTTATTCAGTCGGTTGCATTTAGAACACCAATTCTTTTGCAAGGAGGGTGTGTGTGTGTGTGTGTGTGTGTGTGTGTGTGTGTGTGTGTGTTTTAAGTGAATAGATATGGACTTCAAGTAAAAACTCCTTCATAACATCACTGCAATATGACCCCAGACCAGTGTACTTCCTGTTATTATAGTATCATTGAGCTGGAAGGAACGTCAATCTACTCCTGTGCTGATGCAAGAAATTCACTACTGCGGTATAGCATCCTTCATAGGAACCCTCCAATGACTGCTTGGAAACCTTTAACAAAGGAGGGTCCACTACTTTTTGAGATATTGTACTTTACTGGCAAGGAGCTCATACCCTCAGGAAATTATTTCTAATGTTCATATTTTTCCTTGTTGTTTGAACCCATTATGAATGAGTATGACTTGTTATGTCATCTTATAAGAAACGAGCATAGCAAACAAAAGACTCAAACCTCCTTAGCTTAGAAGCAATTGTAAAACTGAGCGTTGTGCATAAAATGATATGAAATTTTCATTCGTAGCTTAGTTCTGCCACAAGTTATTGGCTGATAAAGTGTGAAAGCTCTGTATTTGCCCCCCCCCTTCCCCAGTATTGACATATGTGAAATAGCTTGCAGACTTGCAAGGAGATGAGGGGGGAGGGGTTTCCTCTAGCTTTCCCAGGCATGAACATGTCATAGAACATCTGGAAAACATGGACAGGAATTGCACATTAATAATGTGTGTTGGTTAGTTAGTGGAATATTTTGGTTATTTCTGAATTAAGGTTTATTGTAATTAATTAGATAACTAGGAACATAAGAGCCCACAATCATACCAAATGTGTCTTGTCTACTCTGACTGATAGTGATTCTCAAAAATCTTAGGAAATATCTATTTTCTAACCGGAGATACCAGAGAATCTGGGATCTTCTGTATACAAAGTAAGTGTTCCATCACTCATCATTGACTGATGTGGACTGCAATTATTTTAAAAAATAGCATGATGGGATCAGATGAAAGGCCCATCTAGTCTAAGGTTACCAGATTTTTTTCAATGAATCCTGGGACACTTTTCAGCTTCAGTGGATATTGTATGGGGACTGATTTGTAAATCCGGGGACTGTCCCCGGGAAACGGGGACATCTGGTAACCTTAATCTAGTCTAGTAGACTGTTCTCACAGTGATCAACCAGATGTCCATGGTAAACCTGTGAGCAGGACATGAGCACTACACTACTCTTCCTACTTGTGATTTCCAGCATACCGTAGACATACTGTTTATGATACTGCAAGCAGTACATAATCATTATGACTAGTAGCCTCTGATATCCTCATCCTCCATGAATTTATGTAATCTCTTTATATGCCATTCCAGTTGGTTGGTATAACTACATATTGTTATAGTGAATTGCTTAGTTTAGTTATGTGCTGTGTACAATACTTATTTTTGCCTATCCAGAATCTTCCAATATACAGCTTCCATTGATGGGCCCAGTTTCTAAGCCAGTTTCTAATATCATGAGAGAAGGATATCCACTTTCTCCACAGCATACATAATCTTACATACCTCTGTCACTCACCTGAGTTACCCCCCCTTTTTTTAAGGGTTGTGAGTCCAAGCCCCATGTTGGGCGAAAGATTCCTGCATTGCTAGGGGTTGGACTAGATGCATAGCTGCCAAGTTTTCCCTTTTCTCACGAGGAAGCCTATTCAGCATAAGGGAAAATACCTTTAAAAAAGGGATGACTTGGCAGCTATGACTAGATGACCATTGTGGTCGCTTCCAGCTCTACAGTTCTCTGATTCTACTATGATTATGAACACACCATACACTTCTAATAATGCCTTTAAAATATTGACAGTTTTATTAATCTAACATAGGATGCTGCTTTATTGGTTCATTTAGCTCATTATTGTCTACTGACTAGTGTCGGCTTTCAAACAGAGGGCATTCCCAGCCTTACCTGGAGAGGTTTTGGGTTGAACCTGGGACTTTCTGCATGCTAGGCAGATATTCTAGATCCACAGCTGAAGTTAATATTGTTACAACACTCTCCACTCAGTTTTACCACCTACTGTCTTTCATTTCTATTGCTACAGCACAATTTTGGTTGTTGGTAAGATGCAAGACAGTTTAGAATGTGTACTTGAACTATATCTAGGCTAAAGCATGGTTGTCAGCTTTCCAGTTGCACATGAGCCTTCTTCAGGTATGAATCTGTAGAGTTCTGTATCACTCCAAAATTAATTGCCGTACACTATGCACCTGAATTATTTTGGATCATGTCTGTCTTTGTGTGTGTGTGTGTGTGTGTGTGTGTGATGAATTTGCGAATAATATTCTCTGAAACCCATCTTCAGTAGCTGTATTAATGCCCATCTCTGTTCCCTTTTTTTCCAAGACCTCAAAACCATTTTGATTTCTGCATTGATTATACTGCCACAACATGCTGGTAACTGACACCATACATTTATGCCAGAAGTATTATGAGTATTATATTACCATGCAAATAAAATTCAGAACTGAATGTGCATTACAACAAATCCCACCAAATATGAATGCTTCATAGAATTAATTCTATGCATCCTTAACTGTGCTGAATAAATTGCTAACAAGTATTAAATTAACTGTTACAATCAAATTACCCCATTTATTACTAATGACAGATACAATGAGCTTGGCATTTCAATGCGGGCCATTTCCACCCTGAAAATTTGGAATTTAGCTATCCAACCGCACTTCTGGAGATACTGCTGACAAAGAGGAAAACAATCTTAATAGTGTAAAAATCACAGAGTATTTGTCACTTGCATTTTAGACTGGGGAGTCAGGAGGAGAGAAAGTGTTGAGGAGACTCATTATTTAAGCTTCAAAGCACCTGAAAGCACCTGTGGATTGAGTATTAATTCTTACTATTGTTTTCAAAAAGGTCAGTGGAGCCAAACAGCAGTTGCACAACATGGTCTATTGAGCCTCTGATGCATCCATATATATTATTACCTATTGGCAATCACCCACTGAAGAAATGAACAGCAACTTGGAGCATGCCGTTTTTAAGAAGAAAAAACTAGCCCACACCAACCAAAGGACCAACTCCCAATTAATACTATGTACAAACCATCTCAGTTTATGCTCTGTGTGTTTTCAATGAGCTAGAGAATTTGAGTTATAGAGTGTATTGTTGTTAGGACAAAGGGTTAGAGCTAAACTTGTGGCAGAGGAGAAAGGTGTATCCATAGCAAGGGTAATCAACCTAGTGCCTTTCGGATGGACTACAACTGTCATCATCCCTGAACCTTGCTTATACAGTACTGGCTGAGGCAGATGGGAGCTGAAATCCAATAGGAAATGGAGTATGCCACATTGACTACCCCTGATTCATAGCATATACAGTAATGATTGACATTGAAGGCTTCTGTGATGATGGGTGCCTACAGGATTTTCTAGGCCCAGTACTCTTTACAAGTATGGTTCCCTCTGTCCCACCAGCAAAATACAACTTTCCCTGCAAATTGCATATTCCAAATTCTAAATACCAAATTTGGAGGGGGGGTCACAATATATACAAGGAGGATATGTCACACCATAGTGGGAAAGGCTGCCGGGTTGCTACACACTACACTCTAAGCAAGCAACCACACACATGCACACTACAATTCTTTTCAGGTTATGTTTGCAGGGCTGACATGACCCTTGATATAAGCATGCTAATGCTGAACTCTCTCTCTCTATGAAAATTTGAAGCAGACAAGCAAAAATGCTTTCATTACCAGCAGACGGCAACAACAGCAAAAAATATGGATTCAGAATGAAACAGGAAGTTCATTTTCTTACTGCTTCATTTTGAACTGTTTTTTGACCTTCTCTCATGTACGTGTTTGTGTGTGACATGAGATTCCCTCCGCTTCTCTTTCTCTATATGGCTTCCATAAATGTTAATCAAACATATGGAATTTGGTCCAAGAGGAGGCAATGATGGCCACAAACTTGGATAGCTTTAAAAGAGGGTTAGACAAATTCATCGAGGATAAGGCTATCAGGAGCAACTACTCACAAGGCCTATTCTCTACCTCCACTGTTGGAAGCATTTTTCTTCTGAATGCCAGTTGCTGTGAAACACAAGTGGGGAGAGCACTGTTGTGCTCAGATCCTGCTTTCAGACCAGTTGTGACTGGTGGCACTGGGCCTTTGTGTGAGGAAGTTGTTTCCACAGCTTCCTTGCACACCAGAGCCAGGCTCCAATGAGGAAGCCTGCTGTGGGGGCATCTGGTTGTGCCGCCTATAAAAAAAGAGAGAGCCTCAGCCTCCCCTCCATGCTATGTCACTGCTTTCAGACTTCTCATAGGCAAATGACTGGCCACTGTGAGAACAAGATATTGGACTTATGGAACACTAGCTCGATCCAGCTTGCTATTCTTTTTTTTATGTTCTTACAGCTCTGACTTCACTGAAAACCAAGTGTGGGATTCTTTATCTGAAAGCAATTGTTTAGAAGTTAGAATAGTGCCTGCATTTTGTAAGGGTGCCAGCGATTTCTTTTCTTTTTTTATTAATTATCAGAGTCCATGCCCACTGCTCACTCTGGGACCAATTCAACAGTTTCACCTGTATGCCCCTCTTGTTGGAAGTGGGGAGTCTTTAATTCCACCAGGATTGTTGTTTGCTATAGTTGCTAATGATGAACTGCAATGGCAATTTGTGAATAAAAAACAGCAATATCACTTTGCAGTTTGAAAATGCAAACAGACATTGATATTGGGGTGGGTGGGAATACTCTAGTTATCTCAATAAACCTCAATTAGTCAAAGAGAAGATATTTTGCCTAAAGGAAGCCATTTTTATGAAGAAGAAAAAAGAGCTTACAACAATCTCCCCCCAAGTTTTTGTATTTGAATTTCCTAGTACAAATTGCTTCTGCTGTAACTTTGGCAGTGAAGATAAATTGTACATTATACTATAAGTAGACTAGTTCAATGGGTTCTTTTGCAAATTCAAAAATTCTAGGAAAGGTTTTCTGCTCGAGTTAAGTAATTTTCCACAGGTGAAAAGATATTTGATGGTGATGGTGATGGTGATGATGATAAAATGACTACTTTGGATTGTCCCCTGCACTATGCATAAACTGCTCATTAAATGGAGAGTTCCATACAGCAAATAACTGGGTAGTATTACTAGAAATATGATTATCTGGACAATACATGCAATCATTATTTGATGCAGCAGCATAGAATGGATGCATACATTGTCCAGGCAATATACATAGCCTCCAAAATATATTTGAAGATGCATTCCATGCATCTAATTACAAATGTGCATCATGCCCAAGTGGAGAACATACATAGTAGCCAGATAATGTATCTACTATTATGTTTATACTATGAGATTGCATACATTCAATAAAATAATTTGGAGGCTATACAGAATGCCATGTCAATGTATCAAATATACCTTTATGTTGATTAACTGTGCACATTTCTCACACTGTCCAATGAATCTGAATAATGGTTGGTCACATTTTCCTGGCAACATAGACACACATTTATTCTACCGCAATGTATTTGCCCAAAGTAACTCTTGCTTTGCAGGTTTCTTCAGATTCTGAAACTGCCCATTTGGGGCAGATAAGGAAACAGATAAGGTCACATACACTTAATTTTTTTTTAAAGAAATTTTTATTGATTTTACAGAACAAAACATACAGTATAACCCTGTCCCTTCGTTTTCCCTCCACACCCCGGTCCACTTCTGCCACCAGTAGGACCCGTGTGCTTTAAGAATCAAAGGGGTCCAATTATGAATTGAGTTCTGCTTCCCCCCTCCCTCCTCCCCCCATATCCCCCCCCCTGCCACTGAGAGAACAGGTAGGGAAGAGTTATGGGGATCTGCATCCCCCAACTCTTTCTTAATCATATTAACAAACCTAAAAGAGAAAGAAAGAAAGAAAAAACAAAAGAAAAAGCAGAAGAAAAAAAATTGGGAAGAATTCACATACACTTAAAGTACTTTTATACCACTTTAACTGTCATTACTTTCTCTCAAGGAATCCTGGCAATGATAGTTTGTTAAAGGTGCAGAGAGTTGGAAGTAGACCCACAAACAGTTGCAATTCCCAACACTATTAGCAGTTTCCGGGATTCTTTGGGGCAAGCCACAACTGTTTAAAGTGGTATAAAAGTGCTGTAAATTCATGCTGTGGATGTCACTATGGATTCACGGAACACCCCCCCCCCAACTCTCATGTGGATATATATCTTGTGTATATGTGTCATGTGTTTGGATAGCACATACCTTTTACTCTTACGGATGCTCTGCCATTGTTGTTCTGCTATTAGATGGGTGCAAAGTTCTTGCATATGAATGGGATTCTGGTGGGCATTGAGAAAGTGCTGCCTTCAGAAGTGAATGTTACCATAAATTTTTGTTTCTGACACTTATACAGCCAGGCACTAATCTCAATGTTCGCCGTGTGCGAAGTAGCAAGAGCTATAAATGTTATTACATGCTGCTCATTAATATGCAAAGGTGAACTTGTATTTTCTTTGCACATTGTCTTTGCCAGCTGATTGGCTTCTTAAACTGCCTTCAGCTCAAAGCACAGAGTAATGTGATTCCCCCCTTTTTTTCTTTCTTTATTTTTTTACACGGCTCCGCTATGGGATTGATCTATAAATTAGATGGCCATACTTAAACGAAAAAGAATGACACAGGGCAGTTCAGCCCTTCCCTGTGGACTCTGCCTCTAAATGTTGTTAAAATGCTGTGTTTGGCCTTTAAATTATGAAATGTGCATTTCTTCAACACTTCAGGCAGAAACCAAAAGCTATTCCAAAGCACTTCTATATTCTAAAGGAAGTACCGTGCATTCTTTAGACTGGCAGGTCCACAGTTCAAATCTCACCTGAGTCATGAAGTCAACAGAGCCATATTCATGCCATACATTTAAAACACTATGATGCCACTTTAAACAGTCATTGCTTTCCCCTAAATAATATGAGAGATGTAGTTTCTTAAGGGTGCTGAAAGTTTTTAGGAGAACCCTATTGCCCGCTCAGAGCTACATTTCTCAGAATTCTCTATGAAGAGGGATTGATGGTTAAACCATACTGGGAACTGCAGTTCTGTGAGGAGAAAATGGGTATCCTAACAGCTCTCAATGCCATTAGCAAACTACAGCTCCAGAATTATTTGGGGGAAGCCATGACTATTTAGAGTGGTATCATGCTACTCAGTACTGACATAGGTCATAAACAAGACAATATTTAACAGTCTATGAGAGGGTCTCCAAACTAAGGCCCGGGGGCCGGATGCGGCCCAATCGCCTTCTAAATCTGGCCCGTGGATGGTCCAGGAATCAGCATGTTTTTACATGAGTAGAATATTTCCTTTAATTTAAAATGCATCTCTGTGTTATTTGTGGGGCATAGGAATTCGTTCATATTTTTTCCCAAAAAATATATCCCCCCCCAAAAAAAGCCTGAGGGGCAGTGGACCGGCCCCCTGCTGAAAAACTTTGCTGACCCCTGGTCTATGACCTCTTCCTTATGTACTCCCTAGGTATCACAGGAAATCAGTCCATATTCTTAACCTAGATTTCAGACTGGAGTCCTTCTCAGCAGATGCTGAAGATGGTGTTTGGGACCATTTGGATATGAACCTCATGAGTTACCACTAAATTAAGATCATTTCCACCATCTATATCAGGCGTGGGGAATCTCTGGCCCACCAGATATTACTGAACCTCATATCCCATCATCCCTGGTCCTTGGTCATGTTTCTCAGAGCTTATGGGAACTGCAGCCCAGCAAAACTGGAAGGGCCAAAGGTTCTGCAGTCCTGATCTACAATATGAGAAAGATAATACCAGCCTACCATAAAAAATATATATCTGAAGCTGTTTTACATTGTCTGTTGTGATTGACAGTAGCTCTCCAGTGTCCCAAGCAGAGGTCATTCTTAATCCCTCCACCAGAGACCTTTGTAGTGAAGATGACAAGGACTGAACCTGAGGCCTTAGATGTGCAAAGCATGTTTTCTATCTTTGAACTCTTCTGCAGTCCTTTGCAGGGTTGTTGTAAAGACAGCTGAAAGTGTGGATGTGAAGGGCTTTGCATGATGAAAAAGAAGTGATATTTTTCTCAACACAGCAGAAGGCCTTGTCACTCAGACCCAGTTCATAGACATCTTGGGCAAATGATATTTTGTGGCAAGATGCTCACTTCTAAATACAGTGGTACCTCGGGTTAAGAACTTTGCTTCAGGATGAGAACAGAAATTGCACGACTGCGGCGCGGCGGCAGTGGGAGGCCCCATTAGCCGAAGTGGTACCTCAGGTTAAGAACAGTTTTAGGTTAAGAATGGACCTCCGGAACAAATTAAGTTCTTAACCCGAGGTACCACTGTAAGCTTTTAAAATATCAGATAAGTATTCTTATCTTATCTATCACCTATGTATCATGTATCCTTTCTTCTACCAGTATAAGGAGCTTAGTATTTGTTCATATGTTTAGAAGTGAAAGGAAGAATTCTGAGGTCAGGTCATGAGGCAATTAGATCACTGAATCATAGAACTGTAAGGCTGGAAGGGACCCTGAGGACTATGTAGTCTAGCCTCCTGCAATGTAGGTACATGGAGTTGTCCCATATGGGGATCAAAATTGCAATCTTAGCACTATCAGCATCATGCTCTAATCAATTGAGCTATCAGGTGTATGTGATTGGTAATAGAATTTCTAACAAATTCTGGATGTAACTGGAATTTATTAATGTGGTTTTAGAAAACCATCCTGTTTGTTGGATTTATTCATCTTCTGATTCTCTGGTGTATCAAATAACACAAGTATCATTTGCCCTGGAACCTCTCCTCTGCCTCAGTGAACTTGTTTCAGAGCACTGTGATAAATTCTGAATCGAGGGAGGGGGGCAGACACATTGCCATAGTTGGGCTATGCACTAAAAGTAGGGCTAGGTGAAGCCATTGATTTTGGCTCCTCTCAGTTTCTCAATTTTAAATTCCATTCACCACATTCCTAAATCCGTTTACAAAATTTCCTCCTGAAAATTCATCATCATTTTAATGCAAATTTCTATATGCAGTTTTGCCAAAGGTTTTTGACAATTTCCCCCTGATTTAATGCATTTGGGGTATGCATTAAATGTATGCATCTTTATGCCATTGTTACCCCAAAACAAGCATTTTTGTACAAATTGCTTCACTGCAGAGCTGCATTGCAAATTTCAGAGAAACATGGATTTTGACGGGTGGCTGTGTTTCAGTTCCTGTGATTGATCTGGACAATGTGAATCAGGTAAGCTTGCCTTTAAATGTGAACTCAGTTTAGTTTCTCCTCATCCCTAACCAAGCAGACCTGAAAACCTTTAAGCATAGCTGCCAAGTTTTCCCTTTTCTCGTGAGGAAGCCTATTCAGCCTAAGGGAAAATCCCTTTAAAAAAGGGATAACTTGGCAGCTATGCCTTTAAGCTTTCAGTGGTAATTTGACATTTCTGCTATACAACTTGTTTTCCATGATTTAACCAATTCCCCTTCGAGAGAATGCTTCATAGGTACGACTGTACAATAAATTTCCACTTAAACTATCTTTCCCACAATCCCTAGGTACTGAATCAATCACTTACTATTAGGAAGAGTCCCATTCATATGCTCCACTCAGATGATTGATTTATATGAACCAAGGACAGTTTTGGCTTCCCTTGCCACATATACATGTGAAATTAGCCAGCCAGCAGAATGAAATCAACTGTTTAATGCAAAGTACTATTAGGCTCAAACAAAGTCAACTTTCCTGAAAACAACACATTTAGGGAGTTACCAATGACAGCAAAGAAATGCTTATAACCGGGGGAGGGGGGGCACACCAAAAGCTAGAACTGCAGGAAACCACTATTAGATTTGTATTACAAGGGGCAATCGCTGAAGTGACAATCAACTTGAGAGCTTGTGATCACTGTGTGTACATCTTTAAGGCTTTCAAAATTGCTACTGTGTGGACTTCAAGCTGTTTTGGTCTCTCTGTGTGTAAGTGTTAAGGAGAGTAGGGAGAAGACAGGTTGCTCAGCATTGCTCTGAGTGATATCCTCAGGTGTCTTGGGGACCAAACCCGCTGACTTGCTAAGTAGGTGGAGTGGTGAGATAATTAAGAGAAAATTAAAAGTATTAAAATGATTTAAATCCATCTCTGAAAGTTTAAGGTTAGCATAGGGTTTAGTCTCATATTCTCAGTGCCCGCAGAGACCCCCTCTCTAATAAAATACAGCAGACGTAAAACTAAATGAAATTTGAGCTTAAATGATCCCTCTTCACTCAAACAGCCTAAAGGGCTTGAGGCCAGCAAAATACACAATGCTCCATGGAACTGGCCAAGACAAAAGGCAAAGGGTGTTTTCTTTTGTTTTCTTTTGAGCAATATGAGTGCTGGTTTTATGCATAGGATCAACTGAAGCAGTGGAGCTATGTGAAACCGTGTGTGTGTGTGTGTGTGTGTGTGTGTGTAGATGGAATTTTAAAAGCTATTTCTATGATACAACACAGAGACCCCCTTCTGTGCACAGTTAGGTATGTCACCAGGCAGCAATGATTGAAAATAAATGAAACATTATAGGCTAAACAAGGCCACAACTTTATTTGTTACAGTATATAGCCAATGTTAGTATGGCATAAGACAAGGATCCATTTACCGAGGACCATCATTTTGCAAAGTTGACAAGGTTTGGAAGTCCCCACTATGGCACAAGCAATCCCTGAAGGGCTTGGCCAGCAACCTGGGGTTTTGCAGCAGCTGGCACTGGTTCTCTGAGCTAGGGCTGAGGCAATACCCCCAATACCCCACTTTCAGAGAACTCTCTAAACTATGGATCAAAGGCCCTCCCTCTCTAATTATAGTTATAGATAAAATAAGAAATAGATAAAATGAATCACACTCTTGCTATGAGAATGGTAAAACCCTAACAGCTGTTAGCCAATTACAGCTGCAAGTAAAATTCATTTCCAACCTCCTACATCAGAGATGTTGTGCTCCCCTCAAAATATTGTTGGGACTCTGTCTCCCATCAGCTCTGATGATTGGCCAATCTTGTTGGGGCTGATGTGAGTTGGAGTCTAACAACATCAGGAGGACCACCTGATCTCAATCTCCATCCTTTGTTCTTTATTCCCAATTAAAGTTCCAGTGTGATACTATCACCTTGTTCAGATGTAACGGTACTGTTTATTAGGTCAGGGAAGAGTTGCAGGTGTGATATGTTGAAAAACAATTATCTAATGAATGAAATAACAACTGTCTAAGTAGTGTTAGTGGGTCTCACCCAGCTCCAGGCTACAATGAACTAACTTCCCAGGCTCTAGCCATGTGACCAATATTCCTTTGGGAGTTTGTCTGAAGGCAACAGTCACATTTACAACATTAAAAAATACCTCATGGAAATGATCTGCAGTAAGCCTTGTTATTGCACCCTCCCTCCTCTCCTTGTCTGGTGTGGCTGAGATGAGTTTGAAACTTTCTGCTTCTGTTTTTAGACTAACCATAGTTAAGTGTTAAAGTCTGAACATGGGAAAACTTTGATTACTCTTCAGCATGGATTCTTGAAACAGACCAAATTCAAACCACAGTTTGCTCAGTTGTATTGTTTCATCACCTCATTGTTTAGTGCAGAATTCAGTTGCAACACTAAACTGTGATTCATTGAAATCAGGCACACACACACACACACACAAACCTTCTAATCTGCTCTTTGAAGCCACACTAGTGGAGAAGTGGTAGAAAGAACAGAGTGAGCCCAAGGCTCATGCACATACAAATTAACCATTTTTTTAACCATTGCATCTGAACCAGAGCAGTAAGACCTATCCCATGGCCAGGAAAAGCTACATCAAGGAGCATGCACCAAGATTAGTTATGGAACTGTTGTTTTAATATGGAAATATATGAAATATGTATGCCAATATATTTTTCAAAGAAAAAAATCGAAACAAATATAAGCAACACATTTATAGAGTTTGGAAAATAAAGAGAAGTTGGATGCAAAATATACATACATGAGGGAACAAAGAACACCACAGCAGGAGCTGCTATGCGAAGAAGAAGGCAGGGAGAGAAAGCAGCAGGGGATCCAAGCAGGAGGTAGAACAAGAAATGAGACAGCAGGTGGAAGGAAGGGCATGTGGCAAAACCATGTGGGTGGTTTAAAGACAGAACAATTGGAGATGAGGAGGAGGAGAATGAAGAAAATCAGTTTCTGTTGCACTCCTATCACAAGAACATCTCAAATCATTAGACAAGGAACAAAATCCTGAAATCTGTTCATAGAGCATAAAGGATTGCCTGCCTTATTCCTCGAGCAGTGACTAAGGGTATAAAAGTATAAGAAGGCATGTCCCCAATTTCCGAAGACAAAGCAACTGAAGGCTGCATGGAGAAGGTCCCAGATTCAGTCCTCTGTATCTCAAGGTAGGGCTGGTAGAGACTCCCTGCTTGAAATTCTGGAGAGCCACTACTGATTGATGTAGGCAACAATGAGCTAGACTAGCCAAAGGTCTGACTCAGTAAAAGGCAGCTGCCTATCTTCCCAGCCTCAACACAACTCAATGGCAAAACTGGATTTTCTGCAGTAAACACTGCACACCAGTTCGGCATATGAGCAGTTGGCAGCTGTGATAGAATCTCAGTGTTCAGGAGCAGTACACTTTTGAATATGAGATGCAAGGAAGATAAAGGGCAGGATTGAAGCATTTAGTCAGCTGTTGGAAAGGGAATACTGGATTAGATCAAATTTGGTATAAACCAGAAGGGGTGTTATGTGTAGCTTCTTTTTGTGAATGTCAGTGTTCCAGTCCTGAGAAAGTGTTCAGAACAGCTGACCACTGTCTCAACTGCACACAGAAAGTACAGATTCTTGCAATAAGGAAGTCAAATATTTATTGCAGTGGACGTTCCAGATCTCTCATTCTCTTACACAAGTTAATTAGGGCATTGTGACACAATGCACTCATTAGAGTGATTAGCATCTGCTGATCACAGCAGTGCTTTCACTAACCAAAACGTTGAGTCAATGGCAGCTAATAAGAAAGGAACTTACAATGTAGAGGAGGAGGTCACTATCAATACCAGGCACCCCCAAACTGTGGCCCTCCAGCTGTTTTGGCCTACAACTCCCATGATCCCTGGCTAACAGGACCAGTGGTCAGGGAAGATGGTAATTGTAGTCCAAAATATCTGGAGGGCCGAAGTTTGGGGATGCCTGATCAATACTGTCATAATGCCCATATGCTGGTAAATAGGGACAGGGCCTTTTCTATTGTGGAACTCCATCTTTGGATTTCCTTCCCCTGGGAGGTGTGCTCAGCTAGGATGAACGATTTATACAAGGAATTTGGTGGTTCTCATCCAATTCAGATTGTATCTCTGCAGCAAATTTACAAGTGTTATATTTTTGCTCCCAAAATGCACACATAACTTTTATGCAGTTATATGCAATCTTCTCTGTATCTGTTTATTTGCTGGTTATTATGGATATGGGAAGTGTGCCCCTGCTAATTCAGTTGGACCTCTCAGCGGCTTTGATACCATCAATCATGGTATCCTTCTGGACCATAGCTGCCAAGTTATCCCTTTTTAAAAGGGAAATTCCATTATGCTGAATAGGCTTCCTTGCGAGAAAAGGGAAAATTTGGCAGCTATGTTCTGGACGGTCTTGCTGGGAAATGACTTGGAGGCATTGTTCTACAATGTTTCTGTTCCTACCTGGAGGAGTGAACCCAGAATGTGATGCTGTAGGACTTCTGTTTGACACCTTGGCCATTGGCTTGTGGCATCTCATAGGGTTCTATTCTATCCCTTGTGCTATTTAACATTTATAGTAAACCACGTGAAGAACTTGTCCAGAGTTTTGTGTCATCAGTTCTGTGCTGATGACACCCAGCTCTATTTTTCCTTTTCACCTAAATCCAAGGAAGTTGTCTCAGTTCTAAATCAGTGTCTGTCATCAGTAATGGATTGGACGAGGGTGAACAAATTGAAACATAACCCAGACAAGACAGAGGTGCTTTTGGTCAGTCGGAAGGCAGAACAGGGAATAGGGATTAAGCCTGTGTTGGATGTGGCAACACTTCATTGGAAGACAAAGGTTTGCAGTAAGAATGTGTTTCTGGACTCAGGCCTGAGCTTGGATGTCCAGGTGTCTGTGCTTGCCAGGAGTACATTTGAACAGTTTAAGTTCATTCCTTGAGGTGTCTGATTTGGCCACAGTGACACACACCTTAGTTACATCCCATTAGGATTAATATAACGTGCTCCAAATGGAGTAAAAGAAGAAGAAAAACTCTACATGACTAGTTTAGTATAATACCTGTGCTGTCAACATGGTTTTCCCCAAAGAATCCTGGGAATCACAGTTTGGTAACTGTACCAATCCATATCCTTTCTCTCACTTCATAGAGATTCACATTCTTTCCCACAAAGAACTACAATTGCCAATATTTCCTGAGGAAACAGTATGATTATGTAACCAGTTTTGGTCTGAGGTGTAAACATGTATTGGGCCCTAGCTGGGTACTACAAAGGTCTCAATTTAAGCTAAATTTGTCCTTCAAAGTAAGATAAATCAGAAACAGGGAGAAGGGGAAAGAACTCTCTCTCTCTCTCTCTCTCTCTCTCTCTCTCTCTCTCTCTCTCTCTCTCTCTCATATAGTAGGGAAATTTTCAATTGCAAAGGGGTTGTTCATTTCTTAAGGACAGTAGCAAGAGGAGTCCAATCCCACACAAGTCAGATAAAATCAAAGAAAGAACATAAAGGATGGGAGATACATATTTACAGAATTGAAGCCCTTTAGTAAGCTTGGGGGGGGGGCAAACAAACCACACACACACACTTCAAGCAGCTGAGTTCAAAACAATTTAACCTTTCATCACAAGTCAAAATGACTGAATTGCAACAATTGCTGCCATTATCATGTGTCAACAATGTTCTTGGAGCACATTCAGAATAGTGATAATAATAAACAATAATATAAAAGAAAAGTTTGGTGAAAGTCAAGAGTTAGACACAGGATATCGGGGAGGGGGAGTGTGTTTCTTCTAGCTAGTCAAAAATAGCAATGTTGAGGTGTTAATGAAGTATTCTCTCAGCCCAGTTTCCTGCTTTTGGCTAGTATAAGAAAAAAGCGAGGGAAGTTGGATCACCCACTTGGCAGATGGCCGAGCAACTGAGAAGATGAAGCATCTGGATGCTAAACAGGGAGTCTGAGAATGCTGCTTGAGGGAAGAGAGGGATGTACTTCTCTAGAGAGCAAACTTCTATAGCTGGAGGAGGTCTGATGAGGAGGCTGGCAAACTGGAAAGCCAATTTTTTATATTTCTGTGGCATAAACAGAACTAGACTATGACTTTCTAGATAACAGAAGACCTGATCCTATATAATAAAGTCCAAGTGTCTCTGCGTCCAGTCCAAGTGTCCCTGGGTTTGCGCTACTGCGCATGTGCCCCATGGACACAGGGACTGGATGCAGAGACTGGACGCACACACGCGTGCACTTTCTCCCCCCCACCCTCTGCCTCCCATTTCCCTGCGGCTGCCAACCGCTGCTCCCGGACGGACAGCGCCTCACTGCGCTTGCGCTAAAGCGCGAGGAGGAGAAGGCTGCTTCCTTTTCCTCCCCCCCTACACTCCCCCCCGGTGACCAGCAGCAAGACGAGGAGGAGGAGCTCAGTCCGGCTTCCGCAGCCGCTGCGGCCCCAGAACCCGATGCCACCATCTTGATCCGCCTCCTCCTCCTCCTGACAACCTTCCCTGGCCCATGAGAGGAGCGGTGGGGCCGCAGCCTTCCCTCCCTCTCTGCGCTCGGCTGCGGAGCACGACAGGAGAGCAAGTTTGTTTACTTGCGTTCCCGGCGCGCCCCGTGGCCGAGTGCAGAGAGGGAGGGAAGGCCGCGGCCCCGTCGCTCCTCTCACATATGTTCTAGCGCCCGTTTATTTAACGGGCTCAATGACACTAGTTTTATTATAATTAGGAGGACACAGTAGTGCATTTGCCATTGTCATTGCTGCCATTAACTCAATTTATACCCTGCTTTTTCCTCCTGTAAGGAGCTCAGTGTGGCAGACATAGCAATGATAAAACATGAAAAACAACAACTAAAAATAGTTAAAACATCTTAAAAACGATTACAGTGGTACCTCTAGTTATGAACTTAATCCATTCTGGAGGTCCTTTCTTAACCTGAAACTGTTCTTAACTAGAGGCGTGCTTTCGCTAATGGGACCTCTTGCTGCCACTGCACTGCCAGCACACAATTTCTGTTCTCATCAGAGGTTTTTAAATAGTTGTTGGACGGCTACCTGCCATGGATGCTTTAGCTGAGATGAGATTCCTGCAATGCAGGGGGTTGGACTAGATGGCCCTTGGGGCACCTTCCAACTCTAATATTCTATGATTCTATGAAAATATATTCCATACTGGAATACAAGGTTCACACTTCCACAAAGCATACCAAATATTCATTAATGTTGCCAAATAAACTCATATTTAGTGGGAATGTGACAAGCATGAGATTTTGCTTCTGCTTCGGGGGCCATTTGTGATTTGTAATGGTAAGCTTTTAAGCTGTTTTTAAACTTGTATTTTAAATTGTTGCAATCTGCCCTGGGATGTTAGTAGGGGGAAGTGGGGGGGGGGGTAATAATAGACATAATAATTCAATGAAATCATTGTATTACTCCTTGGCTAGACTGCTTCCTTAGTGATTCAGCAACTTGGCTGAGACATGCCCCTTGCTCTGCTAGACAGCTTTTTGATTCACTGGTAAGATGGGAAATCACATCATTCAGGAATTGTGCAACTGAAACAGAAAGTTACAACCTAGACAGAACTTGATTTGCCAACAGGTCCTGGGGCACATGCTTTCTAGGGTGTCCTGACTTTCTTATGCCAAATGAATTGGCACCGGTAGCAGCTACCTGTTCAGAGACAGCCATCTCTTACTAGTTTATTATTATTCCTGGTATTATGAACAGGATGCAAAAATATACCCATTTGTTTGCAATATTTAAGCTGGGCATTTTGTGAAGTGAGATTTACAGGATTTTACTTGTGTGGGTTCCTCCTCCCCTCTTTCTCTCTGCGTATGAAAAGAAATAAACAACAGTGGGTTTTTCTTTCTTTCTTTAAAAACAACAACAGCAACAGCCCCACCATGCTTGCATTTTCATTTTTTTCAGAGTTAAGACTGGAATCTTTAATGCCATCCCCTGTCGAGTACTAAAGGAGGCAAATTATATTGGTTTGCCTGTTGACACACCATCCAATTACCTTACTAGAGAAACCTACCTGGGTTTCGGCAGTGAGAGAAAAATGCAAAGACAGACAGATCTGACAACACAGAAGACAAGAAGTCTGAAAACAAATCCATACTGGCAGCCTCATCTAGGAAGTAAAATGGAACGTTGCGTGTCATCAAAAGGATAGAGCTTTGCAGCATTTTCTCATCTTTTGCAAGGGGATTTGTAACCCTGCCGCCATCTAAATTGACTTTCTGTTTTAGAAGAAAGCCCTAAACCACTAGATCTACTACTAGGAGAGGGTTTTTTTTGTTTGTTTTTTAAGCATCATCTCCACCAAAGCATTGCTGCTTATGTTAATATGACAGTGACTCAATTTATTCAAGTGCTGATCAATGCTAAACAATCAGAGGAGTTCATGTATTATGTATTTCAAAAAAATGATGCTAGTGCTTTTTAGTGGAATGTCACAAGGTTAACCAACTGGTAGACATTAGGTCCCTAGAGCCCAATTTCAGCTTACAGCACTTGCTATCTGCTTTGAGGAGAAACAATAGCAAACTAAAGCATTGTTTGGCGCACATAGTGAACCACTCTCATAAACCTCAACCTTCAGAAAACATTATACTTTACAATTGGATACAGCAGACAATTACTGGATCTCCATTTGGCTGGAAACAGCCAACCTTGTGCTCTATTCCTTAACCATATCTCAGTAATTATTGATAGCACAATTGTCTCCAATTGCCCTGTTAATACAAGTGCATTAGCAATTAAAACCACTTGTTATGGTTTTATTTCCTGTCAGGTGAAGTACGACTCGCTTAAATCTACCTCCATTTATTAGAAACATAGCCTATGGAGGGAGAGAGAGAGAGGGAGAGAGAGGGGGGGGGGAGAGAGAGAGAAAGTGGGTAGTTCTTTTCTGTAATTATATTATTTCTACTACCATTCTAGGCGGCTGCATTCAAAATAGTGAATCACATTTTAAATGTGATGTGGGAAACAGCACAAGAAAAGGCTATACAACCTTCCAGCCCTGTATGGGCAGATTGTTTCAAAGGATCAATGGTGAGGGGCACCCTGGCCACAAGTGGAGGTAAACAGCCAATGGGATGCCCTCCAGATTTTTTGGGACTACAATTCCCATCATCCCTGTTGTTGTTTAGTCATTTAGTCATGCCCGACTCTTCATGACCCCATGGACCATAGCACGCCAGGCACTCCTGTCTTCCACTGCCTCCCGCAGTTTGGTCATCCCTAGCTAGTAGCAAAGCTGGATGGGACTGTTGGGACAGAAATAAATTCTATTCAGTTGATACTTGGCACACCTACCTAATCCACACTTTCAAAAGCAGCATAAGAACCAAAATACAGTGATCCTTAAACTCACACTTCTCTTAATTTTACAGTGCAATTCTCTAACCAATGTTTAAAAAAGGCATATATTATGGGAAGAAATGAATAGATTAGTGAAAATAATACACAAAAATACACAATTCAGGGACTAGTGTTTGAAAAAAAAGTGTATATTAGTAATCAGCTTTTAGGGGTGGGATTAGCTTAGACCAGGCATCCCCAAACTTCGGCCCTCCAGATGTTTTGGAATACAATTCCCATCTTCCCCGACCACTGGTCCTGTTAGCTAGGGATCATGGGAGTTGTAGGCCGAAACATCTGGAGGGCCGCAGTTTGGGGATGCCTGACTAAGACAAAGCAAAAATAAGTAATCACTGGCTAGACTGCTAGACAAACAGTGCCTTCCCATGGTTTAAAGTAGCAGATGCATTAACTAGAAAGAAGTTCATGAGAAGGGATGTGCTGTATTTGCGTTTCTCTAACAAGGTCTAACCTGGGACGCAGGTGGCACTGTGGGTTAAACATCTGAGCCTGGGGCTTGCCGATCAGAAGGTCGGTGGTTCAAATCCCCATGATGGGATGGGCTCCCCTTGCTCGGTCCCAGTTCCTGCTAACCTAGCAGTTCAAAAGCACAAAGTGCAAGTAGATAAATAGGCGGGAAGGTAAATGGCATTCCCATGTGCTGCTCTGGTTCGCCAGAAGCAGCTTAGTCATGCTGGCCACATGACCCGGAAGCTGTACGCCAGCTCCCTTGGCCAGTAAAGCGAGATGAGCACCGCAACCCCAGAGTTGTCTGCGACTGGACCTAATGATCAAGAGTCCCTTTACCTTTAACAAGGTCTAAGAGGAAAATGAACTTTGTAATAGAACAGACTTTCCATCCTGGGGTCCTCCAGGTGTTTTAGAATACAAATCCCATAATGCCTCACCAGCATAGACAACAGTCAAGGATGATGAGAGTTGCAGTATAAACAGGCCATGGGGTTAAGGAAAGTTTAGGGGAAATACAGTGACTAATCGCTTAGGCGAAAGTTTTAGTAAAGCAGTAGATTGGTGAAGCTTCTTTTGGTACAGGAGGGGAATTAATGGGAGTAGGTAGCTCATGGAATAGAGCTCCTTTAAAGTTCTCAGGAGTTATTGAACTAAGTTCAGTTCAGTGGTTCATGATGCATCACGAGAAAACAAAATGTAGTGTTACCAAAGCATAAATGGAATCTTCTAATGCAAAATTCTGGTGGAACCTCAAGTCTAGTTTGTCTTACTGTCTTTACCATGTAAGGATAGCTTTTCATATGAGATTATTCACTTTTATTATAGCTCATAAATATAGGTGCTTTAAACCTATTCTTGAATTTCTTAGGCCCATGTCAAGGGAAATGTCTTAGGATAAATTTTACTCCTCTGTGAAATTAGGACTGTGAGTTTAGAAAGAAGATTATATAGCTAGCCTGCCCTGCTTGCAACTCATGAAGATAGAATACCATGGAACACTGATAAAGATGTTCAATGACACTAATGCCAGACTTCATACATCACTGTGCCTTGCAAAGGATACTTAACATCTCCTCAGATTAGCAAGCAGATCAGCACTAAATTAAAATTTATGATAAGAATTTTAAATAATTTATAGAGATTATGTTACGATGCTACCTCAGAGCTTCATTTCAGTGCATGCTTACAGCAAGTGTCTATGATGGGAAGATGAAATTCAGTGTGTTTGCACACACAAGTCCTATCCAGGCCTTGTAATTTTTCATATGATTAGGGGGAGTGGGCATGAGTGTTCTAGTTCCACCTCCCAGTACCTGTTACCCTCACTGGGTTGGTGAAAGAACTTCTGAAGAAGGGGGCCTTTTCTTTACGCACATTGCATGATTTAGAACTCTGGTCTTCTAGAGCAGCATTTCTCAACCGCTGTTCCGTGGCACACTAGTGTGCCGGGGGATGCTGGCTGGTGTGCCGCGACGTGCAGCGACGAGAAGGGCGATTTTGCAGCTGCAAACTCCACCTCCCTGGGCGTCCTATTTCTTCGCCCCTTCTAGTTTCCACAGGCCAATCAGCTTTCATTATTTCCATTTTCCCCATGCCTCACGTGACAGGATCATCCCAGAATCCTTTAGCCAAGATGGCAGCCCCCATCAGCTAATAGTGCCGCACGTGTGTCTCTTTTTTGTAAAATTGAGCGGACTTCAAGTAGCTACATTTAAAATATTCAATCACCATCATTCAAAAGGTAGTTTGTTGCTAATTCACGGAGGCATGAAGACCAAATCGTCCTCTCACAAATCCGAGAACACGCACAGGGTAAGATACGGGACGGCGGGGTCGGGTGGGGTGGATCAGAAACCCGGATCTTTTAAGAACTTGGCAGCGCTGACCCGCCGGAAAGCAATATTTGGCAAGTGTTTCTTACAGTCATAATTATAATATAGGGCGGCACAGAGTTAATTTTTTTAACTTTTTTAATGGTGGTGTGCCTCGTGATTTTTTTCACGGAACAAGTGTGCCGTGGCCCCAAAAAGGTAGAGAAACACTGTTCTAGAGTTCTAAACTGCATGGGGACCCTTCATGAGAACACCAGCTCCCCACTCCAGATGTTCAACTGCAACTCCTAGAGGACAACAAAGATAGCAATCAGAGTGCAAAGCTAGTGTGCTCATTTAATGACATCTGGACAATCATGAGTTTCCCATCCTTGGTTTATAGTTCTATGCAACCAATTAGGTAGATCATTGTGTGGCTCCTTGGCTAGACTGCTTCCTTAGTGATTCAGCAACTTGGCTGAGACCTGCCCCTTGCTCTGCTGGACAGCTTTGGGATTCACTGGTAAGATGGGAAATCACATCATTCAGGAATTGTGCAACTGAAACAGGAACTTACAACCTAGATAAAACTTGATTTGTCAATAGGTCCACACACCTGCTTTGCTTCAGAATAAGGAAACTGTGAAGAGCTGAATGATCAGTAAAGAAGAGGACTAAATAAGATGTGGATTTGCATTAAAAATGCATACAGTACTTTACATGTATTGGTGCACAGTCAAAACATAACTGTACTTTCATTGCACCTTACTATAGGAGTGGGGAATATGACTTGGTGGTCTTTGCAACTGCTCAGTCTGCTAACCATTGATGGGCAACTTGAAGGCCTTGGCTTCTCCTCTGGTGTATGGTTCTTTATCTCAAAATCGGACCTGGACAGACATCACTTCAAATAGAGGGTTATCCTCTGGATCACTCTAAAAGGTAAAGGGACCCCTGACCATTAAGTCCAGTCGCAGACGACTCTGGGGTTGCGGTGCTCATCTCGCTTTACTGGCCAAGGGAGCCGGCGTTTGTCCACATGTGGCCAGCATGACTAAGCTGCTTCTGATGAACCAGAGCGCATGGGAACGCCATTTACCTCCCCCCCCCCCCGGAGCGGTACCTATTTATTTACTTGCGCTTTGACGTGCTTTCAAACTCCTAGGTTGGCAGGAGCAGGGACCGAACAATGGGAGCTCACCCCATCATGGGGATTCGAAACACTGACCTTCTGATTGGCAAGCCCTAGGCTCTGGGGTTTAGACCACAGCGCCACCCGTGCCCCATCTGCATCACTCTAAGCAGACCTAAATTCCATAAGAATACATTAAAGTTGTATTACAATAATCACACTCCTGGGAGTAAACCCAACTGAATTCAATATGACTGAATTCAGAGTAGAGTGTAAGGGGCCTTCCAAAAATTGGCACAAACTATGCAAAATGGTGTTCAAACTTGAGCTGGCCAATATGTTCAGGATTTTCTTTTTACAATGAGAGGGAAATAAATCACTTGCAAAAAAAGGAGGGTGAGTAGGAGATATAATGCAAGTTATCATGATGAGAAAGAGTTCGGTTTACCTTATCTAAATAAGGCGAAGAGAACATTTATCTTCATTGTTGGAAATAGCTTTGCATGATGCGGGTGAAAGCATGCCCAAACTTCATAAACCCTGTCATGCTTGCTGCCAGAGGAGCATCAGGATGTCCATGGTAACATTCCCAGACCATTGCAACTCCCTGCCATACAAAGTGTGGTCATTTCTGTTGTGCTTCATGCTCACTGGCTGCTAACCATGCAAAGCTCATTTATTTTATTTTAGCAAGTCATGTTCATAACAGAAAATTTTGAATTAGCCATTGTTTGTTTTAAATGCAGATTTGTACCTCAGATGCAGGAATCATACCCACCAAGAGCGATGAGTTTGTGGATACAATTTTATGCAATCTCTTCCAGTCAAGTCAACTCTCTTCTTGGTCCAGTACGGTAAACCTGAAGGAGCGTCTCCACCTCTATTGTTCTATCCGGACACTGAGGTCCAGCGCCGAGGGCCTTCTGGTACTTCCCTCGCTGCAAGAAGCCAAGTTACAGGGAACCAGGCAGAAGGCCTTCTCAGTAGTGGCACCCGCCCTGTGGAACGCCCTCCCACCAGATGTCAAAGAGAAAAACATCTACCAGACTTTTAGAAGACATCTGAAGGCAGCCCTGTTTAGGGAAGCTGTTTGAAGGATTACTGTATTTTAATATTTTGTTGGAAGCCACCCAGAGTGGCTGGGGAACCCCAGCCAGATGGGTGGGGAAGCCTAGCCAGATGGGTGGGGTATAAATAATGTATTGTTTTTTTATTATTATTATTATTATTATTATTATTATTATTATTATTATTTACAGAGAGGCGACTTTCCCTAATGAACTTCTGGTGGCTGCTGGACTCTTTTATTCCCAGAGATATTATAATGGAATTCTGATTCTATTATTTTACTGCTTAGTGACAACTGTAATTAAACTGTATATGAATTGGCAATAATAATAATAATAATAATAATAATAATAATAATAATAGATGTAACAATAAGCCAAAATTCATTAAAAAAAGCAAAAACTAAAGTTGGCAGAAATTTTCTTCCTGTTTGTTCAGGAGAAGGGGATGGAAGAAGCACTTCTTTGGGGTTTTTTGGAAGATCATTCATGTAGAGGTAAATGTATGAACTGGGTCTGTGAAGAATAGTAACCTAGGTGCAGCCTTCCAAAGGGTGTTAGGATTATAACTCCCATTAGCATGGATAATGTTCAGGAATTATGGGAACTGTAGTTCAAAAACATTGAGAGGACACCATTTTGACTACTGCTGAATCAGATGAGGAATCAAAACAACTCTACTTCAGCAGCAAAACTGGTACCTAATTATAAATACAGTATGAATAAATAAATAAATAAATACTGAATGAGATTTGAAATGTGCCTGTGACTAATTGTGGAACAGATATTGTGGAACAGAGATGATAATATAAACTAAGAGGTCAATGGGTTATCCACCCCTGGGTAGAAAAAATAGGTCAAGGCAGAGAAAGTTATGCTTAATTCTCCAGAGGTGCAATTATTTTAGGATATTTAAACCGTAGACTTATGATAATGAAACCTCTTTCTCAATGCTACATGTAAATAAATTATTCAAATTGATTGCTTTGATCTCTGAAAACTGTTGGTTAACATTTATAATATTTCAGCTTGGCAAAATTCGGAAAGATTAAATTACCCCAAAAATAAACCATGCACAGATTAGGCTGTGGTTTTCATAATGAAGAGTATTTACAGTATCTGTATTTTTTTAACTGACTAATTGGTCTAGAATTCTCAAACTGAAGAGATATACAACTCATTCTGATAAATATCTTGCATTTTTGCTAATTCTCCACAACCTGGTTCATACATGCAAATCCACTGCATGATGACTCCAATATGAAATGAAGACTTAAATGTGTGAGTGAACCATCTCAAATAGAACTCAAAAATAGTAACAGTTTTGGGTGCTTTCCTTTCAGTCACCAAAAATCCCCTCTATTCTTGTCAGACAGAAAGCGTATTTGGCCTTATGGGGTATTTTTCCAACAAGAGTATTCAATGACACCAAGATTAAACCCCTACTCACTAGGATTCCACTCAATGGTGCCCGCCCATCAGACATGCCTGATATAGACTTGAAGGTCAAGCCGACCACCTGGGAAGTTCGTCCTCCCTTCCAATCCAAGATTCTTAGTTTGCATTCTCCAGCAATAAAGAGGTATGATCAAACTGGGCCTAGTAATTTGGAAATCTTGGAGAAGAGGCATATTATCTCTTCTTACGGTGATCTATCATCAGCAGAACAGCAGGAAATCATTGATAGGCTTGACATAGTCAAGCGGCAACTCACACTCCAAAAGTGAATCCCCTCGAAAACTGGCCACAATCAATCCAGTCAACTGAACGTGGAATTGAAGGGGCCAACACCCCAGAAGCCCCTGTCAAACAATGGGGTATCAGCAATGGAATACACGGTAGCCTGCCTGGTAGAAGTTTCCCCTACCCCGCTGGAACGCAGACCCTCCTCACCATTGTTAATAGATCTGCAATCTACTATCTTGTCTCCTACCACAAACAGCAATGCTCTAAACACTCCGCATTCTAGTTATTTTCAGAAAAACATGCTCGAGTTGTCGGTGTCCTACACCTCTATGCCCGATCTGGAGTCTTCCTCCAGTGCTGACCAGTCAGGAAACGGTGCACCTTCCACTTCTGTCAGCCAACTTCCTTTGGTGGAACCTCATTCATCAGTAATCTTTCCAAGCCGACACACACTTGTTAAAGAAGTCCCAGTGTAGAGAGACAGTCTGGATCTCATCGAAGATCCAGCTGGCCATATCAATCAAATCATCACCCCACCGACATCCCTGATCACATTATGCTTGCTCGTGGCAACGTGATTCCTATCAGCAACCAGAGAAATTGACTAGCATACACTCCTCCCACAAACTGTTTCAACGTCTTATCCTGAACCATCTCAGATAGCACTCAAAACTGGGCATTGTACACACACACACACACACACACACACACACACACACACACACACAGCAGCAGCAGCAGCAGCTTGTGATATATTGTTGCTTCAACCATGCATATGCATCATTTGATGGCTGATGTTTCATTTGAATCCTTGGTGAGGGTTGGGGGGCAGCAACATGTTTGAAGTAATATCATTCTCTGTGCTTAAAAAGTACACATGTGATGGGTCATTCACTCATATTTGATGTTGCATTCTGACACAAAAAGAACATGTTTGTGTGAAACAACTGTAAAGCCATATGACTATTCTTATTTAAAAAAAAACAAATGCATGTGCTGGAAAAGTTTAACCTGCTTCATATTCCATGAGTTCAAGGACCTGTCTGTATAGAAGCTAGTGCATCTATATCCAAATGCCTGGGGGGGGCCCTTCATATGATGATCTGTACCCTTCAAACCCAGAGATGTGTTTTATGCTGTGGAAGCTGGACATTGAGCATATGGAATATGTCCTTTTCATATATTCCGTTGTACACTTTTAACATATCTTTTTGATTGGGTTCCCCCTCCCAGTTTTTATAATGCTTGCCCAGAAACAACAATAAAATGAGAAAGAAAGGAAGATGGGGGCACATAAAGTAGTGGAATAAAGAATGCAATTATAGATAACCATTATCCAGTATATGGTGTAAGCATACATGTCCAGGTAGCTGAGTGATGGGGAACTGGTGGTTCTCCTGATATTGTTGGACTCTAGCAACCATCAGTTCCAGTCAGTGTGCCAATGGTTGAAGATGGTGGGAGATGTGGTCTTGTAATATATAGAAATTCACTGTTTCCTCATTCCTTCTGTACGCAATCCAAATGGCCCAAAAAAATTGCTGAAGTGTTGGCAGCAGCATGCTATGTGTGTTGAGATGCAGAAAGGACAGTAATATCTTCAGTCTATTGATGAGGAAAAGATTGTATTTCCTGTGATGAAAGTACAACTATTTTTCATGTTCACGTTCATTAGTACACTTATCTGCAGTGTCTCGTGTGTAAGCAAGAAAAGAGGTGGAATCTAGAGTAACTGAGAAACCTCCTCTCCCTATACATCTCACCCTAGTCATTTTGATCTATGGATAGAGAACTGATTATCATGTCACATGCCGCTGTTGTAAATCATGCTGTGATTCAAGCACATGCTTTTAGTGTTGTGACACTAGCTCTATGAAGTCCTCTTCCCATAGAAGTGGAGCAAACCCCAACATTGCTATGTTTTCACTGTTTGTTGAAAACTTTTATTTTCTCCCATGCCATCGCAAATCTGCAGTTTTTAATCATGTTGCTTCTTATGTCTTAAAGGTGTTTATTATCTCTGTTACATTTTACAGTCTTTTTTTGCTGGTGTAATGTTTAGTTGTATTGTAATTTGCAATTGTTTATATTTTACCATCGGACAGAGTTCATTTTTATTGGAGGTTGTAAGCTGCCTTGTAGACAAGTTCCTCAAAAGGTTTGTGTGTGTGTGGGGGGGAGAGAGAGAGAGAGAGAGAGAGAGAGAGAGAGAGAGAGAGAGAGAGAGAGAGAGAAATAAGTTAAGGAAAATACATAGCAGACTCTGAGATGGTCCTCTTACACAACTCTGAGAAAAAGCATATATAAAAGCAAGGTTATGCTTCAACTCCAAGAGAGAAAGGCTGGCAATAGTATTAAGAGACGACATGGATTTGTATAGCTCTGGCTTTGGAAAGTCTCACACTTTTCTTAGCATTTTTACAGGAAATTGAACTCAAAGTAAAAGCGGGGATCAGGTGTTTTAAGATGCCAGATGTTTGACAGTTCCCTGCTCACCTTGCTGGCCTTTTGAAAACTCTGGATCATATCAGACACACTTAAAAACAGCACCTGCAAAAAGGTGAACTTTAGAAAAGGGAAATGGGATTTAGTTGTCTCCTTAATGTCATTGGCAGACAGGGCCACGTTTTATCTGGGTTTAACAACCCAAACATCGTGACCAGGTAATCTGTCACTATAAAAGGAAGGAAGGAAGGAAGGAAGGAAGGAAGGAAGGAAGGAAGGAAGGAAGGAAGGAAGGAAGGAAGGAAAGCTGCAAGGACCCCATTCTCATGTAGCTTTGGACATTGTTTTTATTTCAATCTTCATTCACACAGTCATCTATTTGGGAAAGGAACCTGACATGCTAGCAGGGGGCACTTCAGATATTTCAGAAAATCACAAATATTCAAATGTATTTTAAGGACATTTGTGATAGTTTGTATGTATATGTTAAGGGTCGTGCTATTTTTTTCTAGAAAACAAGAGGTGTTAGAACTCAAAGTGAACGCCTCCCTTGTTCCCTTATAATGGCAATGGTACCTATCTGAGAGGTGCCAGAATGGAGTTGAGATGAGTTCTGGCAAGGGGGGGGGAGCCCTGGTTAAGTGGGAGCCCTGGTTAAGTTGTTAATGTGCATAACAAGCAGCTATTGTACCGCATTCACAGGGTATCTTGGAAAATGTGCACATAAAGCTTCCAGGAAGAGGGAATTCTGCACATTTCATACTAGTTATTCTACAAAAAGATAAGGGGAGTCAGGCTGAGCCCTGACCAAAGTCCTGGCAGAACAATTCCATCTTGCAGGCCCTGCAAAAAGATGTCAAATCCCGCAGGGCCCTGATCTCTTATGGCAGAGTGTTCCACCAAGGCCTTGGCCCTGGTCGAGGGCAGCCTCATCTCCCTGTGGCCCAGGATCTTCAATATGTTATTATTTGCAGACCATAAGGTCCTCCGTGGGGCATACCAGGAGAGGCGGTCCCATAGGTACGAGGGCCCTAGGCAAAATCCCCAACACACTGTGGGTAATGTGCATATCTCAATTGTTATTTTGTATGTTCTCTGGGCAACATACACATTCTCTGATCAGCATGCATAGCCTCCAAGCAACATGTATTCTTCAAAACTTCTTTTTCAGAAGTTTACATTTTCCATTCCTTGGGCTGCTTCTATGTACATTTTCCATTCCCTGAGCTGCTACAACATACCTTCCTAATCAGCCCACAGATGATGCGAGGGTGAAGCAGCCATCCCAGGCAGTGGAAACAAAAAAGGTGGTGCCCTGCTTGCCCCACTGTTTTTGTCACTGCCAGAAAAGTCTGCTTTCCTGCTGGTCAGCACCAAAGCACTCCAGAACACCCCCTATCACCAAAACATTTCAAGTGGGAGGCATTCCATTCCTCCATTTAGATGTTGGTCAGTGTCAAAGCTCTCCAGAGCACCCTACTCTCACCAAACCTTGGTGAGAGTGGAGTGTTCCGGATGCTCTTACAGAGCTTGCTACCTGGCAGTGAAGGTTTTCAAAGGCTTTGCATTGTAAAGATTCATGCCCCCCAGATTACAGGGGCAGCCATGGGACATTTTGCCCCGGATACAAACACCTATTGGGCCACCCCTGCTCCCAATGATCACAATTTCTGTCAAGGAGACAGGATGAATCCAGTCTTTTAAGGCTTGCCTAGTAACAACTGAGCCTTGTAGCTACAAAATAATGTGTCAGTTTCCCCCCTCCTTTACAGGTAAATTTCCTCCATCTCCACAAATTGGCACAATTTTGTGTAGGTGTAGCATTCTCTTAAGGCTTCTCAAGCATGATATTCCCTACTGCATTATCTTCCTGATAGACTAAGGTACCCACCACCACCGCTTTAATGACCGCCTCTGTGCAAAAGACGGTATGGTATGTTAATTATGAATCCCCCCTGGGAGACAGATCTCTGCTGTCTGAATCTAATCCAACCACATCTACTCTTGCAGCAAATTTCAGAGTAAGAGATGTTTACCTCTGCTTGGAATCAACACAGGCAAGATTTCATAATGCAGACTGACATGGGGAGGGATGCATTCTCAGTCAAGTGTGTGGCAGAGCTGCATTTCCTCCCTACCAGCACATGTATTTATATAACAGCAATGCTAGGCAAAACACTCAGAGATACTGCTCCTTTTCTAGTCCTCACAGATATAAATCACGGGTTACCAACAGGGCAATGATGGGCACACACACACCTACAGAGATCCTCCCTGGTGCCTGCATGTTCCCTTCCCCCCATTCAAATTAGGTCCAAAAAAAGTTGAGCAGGTATGCCTGGGAGAGGTCTAGCTGAAGTGGGAATGTGAGAGAAAAGATGAAAACTAGGCAGCAAATGGGGTTTAAATGAAATCAAGTTCACAGGTGAGGAATAAAACAGTTCTTTTATCTGGAGGGCCAAGCGATATTCACATGACTTTTGATTTACACTTGCAGAGTTGTTCCTTCAGGCTTGGTGTTAAATAAACGAATAAGGAAACAAAACACATAAGTTGGTGGTGCTGGGAAGGTATAAATGGGAGAGCTCGTGAGGGCATTGAGTAGTGCTTCCACTCCCCACCCCATACTTAAGGCAATGGAGAAAGCTTTTTTGAGACTAATTGGGTTAGCCACACCACCTTACACAAAAGGATCTAGAGTTACAGAGAGACATGTGGGGGCTAGGGATGGTTGAATCTGTCACTTTGGGTTCTTCTCAGCTTCTCATTTTCCCATGCAAGTTCAGTGTTCCACATTTCCCCTTCATTTCACGATTTTGTTGCTGTTGCTGTTGTTTAAAATCCCTCATGAAGATTAACCAACATTTTAGTGTGATTTTGTCCTGATATGCACATTAGTATGCAATTTTGCCTAATACACACATTTTCTGAATAAAAACATATATATTTCTATATATATTTTCTCTCTCTCTCTCTCTCTCTCTCTCTCTCTCTCTCTCTCTCTCTCTCTCTCTCTCTCTCTCTCTCTCTCTCCTCCCTCCCCCATGATATTAGGTTGGAGTACTGCATTGCAAAATCTGGAGAAGTGTGAATTTCGAAGGATTGCTGTGCTCCAGTTTGTGCATTGTTTCAGAATGTGCCAATTAGGTAATTCACCCTTAAATATGAACAGAATTGAATCACTCCCCCATCCCTAGCTGGGAGAGAAGCAGATGGAAGATCTCCCTTTGGAAAGTGAGCCAAACCCATATGTAGCAGTAGGATCCTGAGCAGCAGGCAGGGTGTTAGTCTAATAGGCAGAGCCTGGCCAGATATGTTAGATCTGCAGCACCAGAAGAAGAAATTCTAGAAGCACTCCAGGCCCCAGGATCATGACCAGATCAGACCTGAGTTACAGCTCATGAGATAAGAGGGGCCCTTGAATCAGGGAATGCTGAACTGGGACCTCTGGTGTCTGTATACTTGGAGCCTGCACTGCTTCAGGGATCCCCTGCATGTCATGGTCACACGTCTCCAAGTCAGCCTGTTAGTGCAATCAGTGAGCCAGGGGAGAGACATATTATCAGTCATGCTAGCAAAATGGGTGAGAGCTAGACCATAAAGAAGGCTGATCCCCGAAGAATTGATGCTTTTGAATTATGGTGCTGGAGGAGACTCTTGAGAGTCCCATGGACTGCAAGAAGATCAAACCTATCCATTCTGAAGGAAATCAGCCCTGAGTGCTCACTGGAAGGACAGACCCTGAAGCTGAGGCGCCAATACTTTGGCCACCTCATGAGAAGAGAAGACTCCCTGGAAAAGACCCTGATGTTGGGAAAGATTGAGGGCACAAGGAGAAGGGGACGAAAGAGGACGAGATGGTTGGACAGTGTTCTCGAAGCTACGAACATGAGTTTGACCAAACTGCAGGAGGCAGTGGAAGACAGGAGTGCCTGGCGTGCTATGGTCCATGGGGTCACGAAGAGTCGGACATGACTAAATGACTAAACAACAACAGCAAAATGAAGCCTCCACATTCAAGAGCAGCATGCATCTGAAAAGAAGTTTCTCTGCACCAAGTAGGGAAAGATTGTTGGCTCTAAGCCCTGCCAGCAGACATCTTGGAAACATCTGGCTGGCCATTATGGGAAATATGAAGCTGAACTAGACAGACTTTTGAGCTAATCCAGATAGGTCCTCCTCGTGTCCTTCTCATTAGCTTGATGGAAGTCTGTACACAGTCACACTAGAAACAAAAGGAACAGTCTCCTGCCTTCTGTTAAGTAGTTCCCATCACCCCTTTGCACAGTTTAACAGCTGTATCTGCTGCAGAGCTTTTAATTGTAAGCTGAGGCCCTCGAGCCTCATGTTTTTAAGCACTTCTTTCTAACCACCTGCTTCCAAATTGCATATAGGAAATCATCCAAAAAGATGTGAATGAGAAACAGCGGCTACACCAACCAGAAACAACATCTGCATTTAGTCTGCAACAATAAGATCAGGGAATCTAGTCCAAAGTTCCCTCAATTCAGGATACACATTGCTGGATGCAACTAAAGCATTGATGATAAATGGCCATGTAGCCATTGCTTAGATACCATCATTAAAGTTAATCTCCTCTGATTGGCCTAGAAAAAGCACTGAATCCCCTGTCCCAAAGCAAAACAATCTTGGCTAATCCCAAGACATTTCCAGTTCAGTTAAACCCAACATGACCTCCATCAGGGGTACAATGGAGCACAGTCATTCCTCCAGCACTTAGGACCTTCCAAATCTCTCAAATCTGGCCACCTGTTTACCTTGCTGGGATGAACAAGGTCTCATTTTGCCTTCCCTCCAATGACTCACTGTCCTAACAGCAGCAGGTGAAATGAGAGAAAGAAAAAAAATGAGTGACCTCAGTCCTGAGACTGGAGCTGCAGCTGGATGGCAAGCAGACAGGCAGGCAGGTTGGGGAGGGATTTGAGGCAAGCAGGAAGATGGGATGGTAGGTTGATAAGAGGGAATTGAGTTCTCCTCAATTCTAAATTATAACCTAGGGTAGGATTTGGGGGTCACAATACTTGCCTCATAGCTGAATAGAATATTATGCCAAGATTTTCCTGCAGAGTCAACTGACTGTAAATTTCACTACTTTATATGTCGTCTTCAGGATCACTTCAGTGTTGGTTGTAGATGTGCAGAGCTCTTCTGCTTAATGCAGGTTTCTCTACTGGTTTCAAACAAAGCAGAACTCGCCAGTATAAAGGTACAAAGATACAAAGGTATACTGAAATGAACAGTTCATGACTTGATAGGTAATCAAGTTATAATCTGGATATATAAAGGGAAGGGCCACAGTTCAGTGGTTGAGCATCTGTTCAACCCCCAACGTACTGGGGTTTAAACCTGGAAGTCCCAAGTTTAAACCCCAGTACGTATCTCCAAGTCAATCAGGGAGAGACTCCTGAGCTAGATCATTTGGACAAAGCTTCAATTTTTTGAAGGAGGCCTTCTTGATTCTAATAGCTTATGTGACTGCTTGTTTACCACGCTGGTGTCCTTTTAGCCCTCATTGTACCTTTGCTAATCTGCGGTTTACACTCCAGTTGAGTTTCTAATATTGTGTTTTTAAACAAATCCCAAAGGTTTTGGAGTGATTTGACCCTCTGAACTTTGCCTTTCAACTTCCCTTTAAACAATCTCCTCATTTGTGGGAATTTTCCTATTTTTAAATCAAATGTCACTGTGTTGGATTTTCTTGGCAACTGGCCATTTTCAAGTATAATTAACTTAATAGCGCTATGATCGCTGTTCCAATCTGCCTCAACAACACTTACATCTTCCACTAGTTCCTGGGCCCCATTCAATATTAGGTCTTAGGTTGCTGCCCCTCTAGTCAGTTCCAACAACAATTGTTCAAGATTACAGTCATTTAGGGTGTCCAGCAATTTTTAACCCCTTTCTCATGTCTAGAACACATACATGGCCAGTTCAAAGCACCCATTACTACAATGTCTTCACTTTTGAGGTTTCCTTACTTTCATCCTTCATCTCAAATTCTCCCTTGAGATGGGGAGACAGGAGCATGACCCCAGTACTAATTTGATGCCCTGTATCAACACCCACAATTATTCTGTGGGGAAGTCTGCCCCTTTCAGGATTTCTAGTTTATTGAACTTAAAGCTTTGTTTGATGTACAGAGCAATATTACCTCTGAACTTCTGAACAGGAGCCTCCTCAACTCCCATGGTCCTACATGATCTTTTCCTCTTCAATCAGTTTTTAAAGCTGCTCTTCCGCCTTTTTATTTCAGGAACCAGCCATCTGATTCCATCCCAGTTCATGTGGAGCACATCCCTTTTGTATAGGCCCACCTTGCATTAGAATGATTTTGGAAGTTTTGGCTTTCAGCATACAAATTAGCAACCTTAATTTAACTTCCATGAGTTTGTAACTACATTTTCCCATGACACTGATGCCAACATGCGCCACAAGTACTGTCTCCTCTCCAGCACTATCCAGTGATGAACAGCTTCATAGCCCATGTTTTCTTTTCTAATGTTCCTTTATCTTTAAACTGGATTTGGACTGGACAGCCCTTCAAATAAAATACCCCTTTCTAGTAGAGTCCTGTGCTGTGTACAACAAGGCATCTGGCCAATTTTTAAATCCAAACTTGTCTTCAACAATTCTATTGTGGACTGGAGATTAACTGTTTTCATTCTTTCTAATCCAGAAATAGAAGTCCTACTGATTTAAGGTATGCCATCTTTAAAACATGGGTGGCGCTGTGGGTTAAACCACAGAGCCTAGGGCTTGCTGATCAGAAGGTTGGCGGTTTGAATCCCCGCGGCGGGGTGAGCTCCCGTTGCTTGGTCCCAGCTCCTGCCAACCTAGCAGTTCGAAAGCACATCAAAGTGCAAGTAGATAAATAGGTACTGCTACAGCAGGAAGATAAACTGTGTTTCCGTGCACTGCTCTAGTTCGCCAGAAGCGGCTTTGTCATGCTGGGCACATGACCTGGAAGCTGTACGCCGGCTCCCTCAGCCTATAGATCGAGATGAGCGCCGCAACCCCAGAGTCGGTCATGACTAGACCTAATGGACAGGGGTCCCTTTACATTTACCTTTAAAACACACATATACACATGCCCCAAGTAACATATCAAATCATAGAATCATAGAGTTGGAAGAGACCACAAGGGCCATCCAGTCCAACCCCCTGCAGAGCAGGAGCTTAAATTAACAGCTTAAGAATTTTACAAACTATTTCAATAATATTTCATTTCAATAGTATGTCAAACATTAAATAAGTAGCCAAAAGCTCAAAGCAGTCACAGAAGCAGCATAAGCATGTTTCCCCCAATGAATTAAATGAGCCAAATCATTTAAACATGAAACCAGTAATGTAAAATACACACATTTTTAAATGCAGGTATGTGAGTATACAAAGCTGGGCTTATTATTGCTGTTCTTTTCAAGGGAAGAGAAAGTATATAGTTTTTATTTCAGGAGACAGGCATAGTCTCCTATCCCTGCTTTGCTGCTGCATTGCACCTTTGAATAAATGTACTTTTTAAAAATCTGGAATGCAGCTTGGAATGAGCAACTGCCCAGATTCTTGGAAATACCCAGTGTGTGTTTAATTTTGCAGTTTCAGTTTTGAAGTGCAACAACAGCCCTAGGAGTTATGAAAATAAGTCGGAGCCTCGAGTGATGAAAAGTGCCACTTGTCGGCTTATGGAGCATTTAGTTGGACGTGCTTATGCCATACAGATTCCCAGCCCTGGCAAAGAGTTTAGCACTCATATTTCATTTTGCAGCTTGAATAGGAGTGTATTTTCACAGAAGGAAGAGAGAGAGAGAGAGAGTGAGAGAGAAAGGGAAAAAACCAGACTCAAATCCTTTCTATTCCTGCCAGGAAAGCAGAGGTGACATTTAACACTCATACAGTATGTAGTATTTCCCCCCAGAATTCTTTGTTAATAGACAAGTAAGTGTTAAGCTCCTAATATCTCTACCATGCCAAAATAGATCAAGTTTATCATTTTACAAAACAAAGTAGTTCATTTCAATTTCATCCAAACTAACATTTTATTAATAAAAGGTTCATTTTTTAAAAAAACAACATGTGATAAAGTGACTAAGTGTCTTCAGCAGCGGCAACACCTATGTTTCTGCGTTAAATGCCTAGAAAGTTGCTTTCTAACTTTCTATATAGATGAACGAGTTGATTGGAAGCACTGCCAAAGGCACACACCCTTCAACTTCAACTTTAAGACTGTAGGATACATACTTGTTTCCTTCCCAATTTAGTTCACTTTAGAGTTTGGGGACAGTTATGAAATAATCACCAGTGCAAGGGGATACATGCAATAGACTTCTGATTGAATGTGAGTATTTTGGATTTTTTTAATTAGGATGTAGGTTGCACAGCTATAATTAAAAGTTTGTCAGTGGTTCAATTTTTAAGTGCACTCTTCAAGGGTCTACATTAACTTGGCCATACAATTGTGACTTTGTTTGTGTGTCAGAGAGGGGGGTGGGAGTGGAATGAATTAATAATGGTGGTGGTCCTGCACTCAACCACCATGCATTCATCTGAAACAAACTCCATACATGTTGCATGGAGGCAGGTTCTGTACGTGTGTTCAATGTATATACAGTATGGTGATTGGGAACAGTGCCAGCAATTTCTCCTCTCTCTGTGCATTTAATTCTACATTGTGTGAACTATTCTAGGTTGTGTTTATGATGTTGTGAATACATTCACTGCCTGCATATTCAGTGGAATTCAGCCCAGTGCCAGACATTCCAAATGGGAGTGGGGCATTTGGGGAAAAATACTGGATTGGCCGAATATAAGCCACACTTCTTTTTCTAAATTCTGACTGTGAAAAGTTAAAGTGCAGCTTATATTTGGAGCCAAGCGCCGGCGTCGGCTTGGGGAGTGGGGCGCTGTGTGCTGGCCACCCCAGTCCAGCATGGTAGTGGCAGGAGGCAGGCATGCAGCGCGCTCGGTGCCAAGTGCTGTCACCGGCTTGGGGAGCAGGGCAATGCACGCTGGCCACCCCCCGTTCAGGGTGGTAGTGCCAGGAGGTGAGCCACACCTGTAAATAAGCCTTGAATTTTAAAGGTGTGGCTTATTTGTGGGTTCAGCTTATAGTTGGGCCAATATGGTATCCAAATAGGGATGGGGCATTTTTGGTCAATTCCTTTAATTCCCTATGCTTTGGTAGGCTGTCACTTGGTACCTAACCAGTGGAACTCCCTACCAACAGAGGTTCAGCTGGAACCATTCCTCTGTCCCTTCAGACAATACAATTTTTCCGTATTAAGAGAAAGCTGCCTGCACTGCAATATACAGGTATGGGTAAAGAGAGAAGACTGATCCCCATGAAACATTTGGAATACTTGGACACAGAGGAGGCTGGTCTATCAGGGCAATTGGGACACTACTCCACCAGCCTTAGTCTGAGTTCAACCAGTTCCTCATTTGCCTGCTTTCCAACTTAACAAACTTTCAGACTGCTCCTTCTTAGTCTCTTGTAGAACAACAGGTGGGAAGAGGGAGACAACATAAGAATCAGTTGGCTCTGCCTGTTTTTGGCCTTAGCCCCATCAACAGTTGAGCTCCCTGCTGCCACCCTACCAGTCTCAATGGGAACCAGTCACTACTTGATGCCTTGGAGACCTCTTTAAATTTCACCCCCGCCTGATACAGGTGGTTGGTTGACCCTGAAGGTGAGGTCAACCCTTTTGGACAGTCTTTGGGAGTGGAATGCAGATAAGAACCATTGAAACATGTGTGATAGAATGATTTCTGGCTATTCTGCTTTTTAAATAGCAATTGGAACTGAAACAGACTTTTGAGTTTTGTTTTTAAGTTGCTGTGGGCCATGCTGATGATGTCACTGATATGCACCTGGAACAACCAATGGATAGTCAGTGCATGGTAGGGACTTAGTTATTTATTTATTTTCTGTTACAATTTATGATCTTGCTCACATAATTCCATTTTAATATTGAATTTGACCCATTGTCTTTGATTTATTCCAGTTTGCTCTCTTTTTTTAATGGTGTCATATTTTGGTATATATTTTCTGAGATGCTTGGGGCATTGTTGACAATAGAAAATCAGCATATATGCTACACTAAACTGCACTGAGTTAAACACACACACACACACACACACACACACACACACAAACCTTCTTGCAACTACTAACATAAAATTTATGAGACAGATTTGTTCTCTGTGAAACAAGAATCTCACATAATCCTTATGATGAACATCTGAAGGCAGCCCTGTTTAGGGAGGCTTTTAATGTTTAATAGATTATTTTATTTCATTTTTCTGTTGGAAGCCGCCCAGAGTGGCTGGGGAAACCTAGCCAGATGGGCGGGGTATAAATAATAAATTATTATTATTATTATTATTATTATTATTATTATTATTATTATTATTATTCCGGGTTCTGCATGGTCCTGAGGATTATGGGATGGATAGCACACAAGGATCCTGAACCTTTAAATCGCTTGGCATCATCAAATGGTGTCCATCCATGCTTCTTTAAATTGCTTTCTATATTGAAAAGACTGGTTAAAAATCAAATTATTTAAAGATATTTGGTCACTAGTATAAAATAAAATGTTCAGTTTAATAGCCCTATTACAATAGCATTAAGGCCATTAAAACACTCCAGAGTATGTTTTAGGACTCCATTAATACACAGAGACCAGTTAGCTGGATAGTTGGATTGCAGCTTTTTGCCTGCCAGTACACCCAAGGTGTGGATTAATTAAGCCATAAAATATGCCCAGTCATATCTAAATGGTACCAATGAACCCAGTATGAGGCTCTTATGCCTTATTTTAAGAGGTTAAAGTGTAATGAAGCGGTCTGAGTATATTGTGAATTCATTGAACGTTTTTAAAAGAAAAGAAAAAAAGAAAAAGTGAAGGAGGAGGAGAGAAAAGTTAGCATCAATTTCAGAAAGATATCGATTTTGCCCTTTATCTTAATGAAAACCTATTTTATTCAATGCATCAAGCTGCATTGTACTCAACTACAAAGCTGGAAGAGTTTGGGGATATCTGTTATATGTAATGGGGATGATGATGATGTGGGAATGTGAATTATGGCCTGAAACCCTGGAGAGATGCTGCCAGTCACTACAGATCATACTGTGCTAGATAGAAAAATGGTCTGGCATGGTATAAGGCATATATTCTTATGCTATTATGGCCAAATTCAGCCATAGTGGCTGAGTGTTGAGTTAGGACATAAAAGATCTACTGTCAAGTTTCTGTTGAGTGGGAATTCTAGATGGCTTAGGGTAGGGCTGAGTAAATTTCTTTTATTGTAGGTGGTAATATGTCAAGGGCTGGATGTGGGTCATATGTGGGCCTGCAGCTGATGTTGCATGGTGTCAGATGCAGAAGTAGGCAGTGTTCCCCCTTTTCTCTCTTTCCTCTTATTGCTGTCTCTTTTACTCTTACTCTTTTTTTCCTCCCATCCTTTCTCACTCTTTCCCTCTCAGTGTGCTGCAAGAGAAGGAACAGATGTTTCTTACTATAGAAGCCAACTCCTAGGGCCGAGGGGTCTTTGCCCTCCCCAATAAGAGGGCTGGGGTCCCCAAAGTGGATGGGCATTGTCATTCAAATGGGTGTGCCATGTCACACAATCAATTAGGTGGAGTGGGGCTTACCTGCCCCCCAAATATTTTATTCAAGTTGGCACCCCTGGTTCTTATCATAGGTCTGAACTGATCACTTGTAGAGAGCCTTCACCCCCTTAAGCCTTATCTGCACTATACATTTCAATCAGTATCACACCATTTTAAATAGTTATCCTGGTGGCAGTGGTTTGCCATGGGTGCTGAGAGTTGTTAAAGGTAAAGGTAAAGTTACCCCTGAGCATTAGGTCCAGTTGTGACTGACTCTGGGGTTGCGGCGCTCATCTCAGATTATTGGCCGAGGGAGCCGGTGTACAGCTTACAGGTCATGTGGCCAGCATGACTAAGCCGCTTCTAGCGAACCAGAGCAGTGCACGGAAACACCATTTACCTTCCCGCCGGTATCTACTTGCACTTTGACATGCTTTTGAACTGCTAGGTTGGCAGGAGCAGGGACCTAGCAACAGGAGCTCAGCCCGTCACAGGGATTCGAACCACCGACCTTCTGATTGGCAAGCCGTAGGCTCAGTGGTTTAACCCACAGCGCCACCCGTGTTGTTAGGATAGACTTTTCCCTTTCCCGAGCTTCAGTTCCCAGAGTGGTTTGGCAATCAATCTCTTTTCAGAGGAAACTCTTTTCTAACCCTAGCAGACAATACAGTTAAGGCTTCAATTCTAAGGACAGCAGGGTCACAGGGAACCAAACACAATTGAACTGCTGCATCCAGTTTCCTGCAGGCTCCGACCAGCAGGTAGAAAGTAAAAAAGGGGGGCAGCACTCTTGCAATCCATTAGGGAGAGGAGAGTATTTTGAGGTGGCCCCATGCAATTCACACTTTCTGAAACAATACATGAACATTCTCTTAAATCTGCAATTCTCTGAATTTTGCAATGCAGTTCTACAGCCAATGTATGCAAAAATGGATTTACTAGGATAAAGTGTTCATTACAAAGGATTAATTTAGTGAAAATGAATTACATACAAAATGTGTTGCTTTTTAAAAATATGTTCATTAGGCAAAAATTATATGCAAATATGTACATGAGAAATTCATACAGTATTACCGATAAATGTTGATGAACTTTCAGGAGGACTGTTCTTTTTCTGAAAAAAAATTGCAAACTTACATGGAAGTGTGGAGAAATGGAGAGAAACCAAAGCTGTCAGTGTCTCCCATCTCTATAGTGCTTCCTCTCCCCCCCCCCTTCCTGTTCACTAGGAATAGCGGAAGAGGAATTTATTCTTATTTGAAAACTGGGAAAGCTATGTATAAGGGCAAAATCAATAATTAAACAGCAACAATTTCATTTGAAAGAAATTACCTTCTGCTTGCATATTAACTGTAATTATTGTATTATTGCTTATTTTGTTAGTTGCTTTTTCTTACAAAGGTAACTCAAATTGATTTACATTAAAAAATAAATTAAACCTAATCATGAAGCTTAGAACTCATCTCAAAAGCACATAGCAAAACTCCAGACCAAAAAAGGTGTTTACTGTGGGGGTTTTTTAAAAAAATCTGGGGACAGGAATTAAACTGTAAGAAAGTGCGTTTATTGCTCACTATTTCTTTTAACTTGTTAAACTGATCCTGGCATCAAACTTAAATCTAAGTTTTAAAAGATAAAGAAACGGCATATCACAGCTGTCTTGGCATTTCATTCTGTTTTATTTATGAATCCTTTTTGCCTCAGAAGTTTAATGGACTTTTCACTGTGATTTTTATTCCTGTGTGATTTATAATACATCAAACGTGTTAAATCAATCAGCGTTGGCTTAAAAACCAGTCCAGGTTGATATTGCCTCCATTAAAACAAATCCTTATGGTTGTTAGAACCCACACATGCTTGGGCATAAAAAGAGAAGTCATTAAGGCACCGGACAGAGGTTTCATATGATTTAAAGATCTCATTTTGCAGGTAAGTAATACCCAATTAGTTAAGAAGAGAGATGGTCTAAATATTGGAAATTGAATAAAGTGATCCAGTTCTTCAGTGGATGCACCAACAAATTAAAGCTGATGGTGAGAAGCACACTTGAGATGTATTCTTAACTTTTCTATTTTAATTTCATTGCTGGGCATTTATCCAAACCAGCTTATGCATTCAAATTAAGAGATGTCCATAAAGATCTCCTAATACAGGATCGTGTGTGTGTGTGTGTGTGTGTGTGTGTGTGTTAAAGTCCATCTGAAAGGACAGGTGAACTTTACAAACCGTTGCTCAAATTAAGAATTGCCAGTGCCTGATCCCAATAGTCACAAACACACCATACATTTAAAGTACTCTTATACTGCTTTAAGAGCTGTGGGTTCCTCCAAAGGATACTGGGGACTGCAGCTTGTTAAGGGTCCTGAGTACTGTAGCACTGTGAGGGGTCTTCTAAGAACTTTCAGCACCCATAACAAACCTCGGTTTCAAGGATTCTTTGAGGGAAGCGATGAGTGTTAAAACAGTGCGTAATATTTATGGCGTGGACATGACCTTGATACCAAAGCAATCAGTCCAGCCTGGGGAAGAATCCATACCTACCATACCATTTGTGAGCTGCATCCTCTGTGGTGTCTTGGTTTCTTGCCCTCTTGCAATGGAACAATATGAATCCTCCTCAGGCAATTCCCCTACCCAACCAATTCCTCTGCAATACAGTCATACCTCAGTTTAAGTACGCTTCGGTTTGAGTACTTTCAGTTTAACTACTCCGCGGACCCATCTGGAACGGATTAATCCACTTTCCATTGCTTTCAATGGGAAAGTTCACTTCAGGTTAAGTACGCTTCAGGTTAAGTACAGACTTCTGGAACCAATTGTGTATTTAAACCGAGGTTCCACTGTATATTGAATGGGCTCCAGAAGTCTGCAACATCAACCTTTCCATTTATTTTAATGTTCTGGTTCAGCCAGCCCAGTGTGCATTTCTAGTCTCATAGGCATATTTCACCTAAAGATACCCTAGAGCAGGCATGGCCAAACTTGGCCCTCCAGCTGTTTTGGGACTACAACTCCCATCATCCCTAGCTAACAGGACCAGTGTTCAGGGATGATGGGAATTGTAGTCACAAAACAGCAACAGCTCTAGGTCTGCCCTAGAGGATACATTGTGTTTTTTTGAAACCAAAATTATGTCTATGTAACATGACCTATAATTTTTTTTTATGGTGGCAGTGAAGCTGGCTGAACTACCCTAAAGTCTCTCATAAATAAATAAATAATCTGATGGTAGCATGATCAGAGCATGCAAAATGACTTAGGAAAGGGTAGTTAAGAGTAGGGGGCTAGTAGGTGAGAAGGTAGGTTCTGAGAAAGCAGGGCATCATGGGAAGCAGGGGGGGTTAAGACCTGCAAGAAAGAACACTCCAAGGAATAGGAATAGGAAGCAGAGAAGACTAGAGAGAAGAGTCAACTTGGAAAAGGAAATGGCCCAAGGGAATGGGGAGAAGAGATGACCAGAAGTAAGGGTCAACCTGGCATGGAGAGTGGTCCAGAGCAATGAGGAGGAGAAGGGTCGAAGGGAAATTGAGGGGGGGTGAACTCAGGGAAGAGGTGGACATTGCTGAGAGCTGCAGAGCCTCCTTTCTCTTAATAATTTGAGATAGTTAGCCAAGCCTTTGTGTATAGACCTCTCTCTCTCTCTCTCTCCTTCGTCTTTTAGACTCCAAGTAGCCCTCTAGGGGTGGATTGCAATACTTTTAAATATGCTGATATTTCTTTGCCAAGTGTCTGCTCTTTTATTTTGGGGGAGACAATGAGTTTCCAGCAGAAACTGTAGCAGTTTCTTTATGGAAAGCTGTGATTTTTATTGCCATGTCCCCACATTCCTATTAGGCTGAAATACCTGTAAACCAGGGAGAAGCCATCTCCCCCAATTACCTGAAGAGCCTGCAAACAATACCACCTTTCTCGCGCCAGTTAATAGGAGCATTCCACGACATCCAGCCTAGGTATATATTATGTGAGATTAGAGTTTGATCACCACCTTTTGTTACTGCCTTCCCCACAAGCACAATTTGGATGTTTGGAGCGGTGAGTATCAGATTGATTTGGCAGTTCTCTTTTTATCACTGTTTTGTATTATCATTATATTCAGGTTGATATTCCCTCATTTTCTTACTTGGCTTTATTGAATGCCCCAGAGAGGCTTTATTTGGTTTTTCTTAACATCTCAGAAGGATGTATATGTGTGTGTTTAAAAGAGAAAGAGATTCATACATAGGGATTGCCAGATCAATCAATTTCTGGTCCGTGTCACTTTTGCATGTGTTCACTCATAAATATATTCAATCCTATTTCTGCATTAATCAGCTGTTGTTGTTGTTTTTAAAAATGAAAAGTTGCATTTAAATGCATTTTCTTTAACACACACAATTTCAAAATAGGTCTTTTTAAAGTAAATGTTGGTTCATATTTTGAACAGAGAACTCCATTGCAACATCCAGATCAAGTCAATTTGTATCAGGGTTTGCAAGGATGAAATTCTTCAAACTTTTTTTCTAATTCATGCATGTGTATTAATGAAAGCTCATCTCTTGGTTTTATTATTCAACATATCATGGACCAGGATTTTGAGAAGTCTTCTTCAGGAAGAAACACAGTATTTCTATAACCAAGTGTGAATAAAAATAAAGCAAACAAAAGTTCAGCCTGTATAGAATTTCAATTAAGGGTGAATATTCATTTGTTTATTTATTATTGTTTATTATTTCTAAGATTTCATAACTGCTGATCATGATAAGATCCCAAAGTGGATTGCAATATTATAATCAGACAATTACAGTAGGACCCCAACTTACGAGCTCCTTGACATCCGACGTTTTCGAGTTACGAGCAGAAAAATTCCGACATCCAAACAGAAAACCCATTCGTGGCTAGTTTCCCCGGCTTACGAGTTTTTAGATGTGGTTTCCTCGACTTCCGAATTTTTCTGTTTCCAATGTATTCCTATGGGAAACCGCTTTTCCTATGGAAAACTCGACTTACGAAGTTTTCGACCTACGAGTGTGCATTCGGAATGGATTAAATTCGTAAGTCGAGGTCCCACTGTATAAAAATAAGTAATACAGTTACAAACAAAAACAGAACAGTATAGAGGTGCTCCCCACTCATCAAATGTCCAGGTAAAGAGAAAGGGAATAGGCTTAATTAAATCCACAGGCCCCACACCAGGACTTCCAAATTTAGCCAAATGATACCTTATAAATAACTGTAGCTACAAGGAACAATCATAAAAAAATGCAGAGCTCAGCTCTACTCTGGTCACTTGTCCACTATGAGCACTGAGCTTTGATTGTTTTTTCTCTGTAAAACTATCCAGTCTAAAGTAGGGTTGCCATAAGTCCAGATTTCTCTGAACATGTATGGGATTCCAATGACAGAATAAATGTCTGGGGGGAATTTCGGGATATCAGCCAAAAGTCTGGGGTTGTGGGTTTTTGTTTTTTTAAAAAAAAAAACTTTCCCAAAAGAAGCTCAACAACTATCCTTTTAAAAAGCTCAACAACTCAACAACTTTTTGTGTCCGGATGTTACTTCTTGAAATATGGCAACCCTAGCTAGTTGTATAGCAGAAGCAGGTGGTAAATATTTTCCCTAGACCTAGACTATTCCATTTCAGACTACATGGTGGTTGTGTGTTGGCATATCTATTTGGTTGACTCTCCCTTCCTCCAATCTTCCACACTCACCATGGACATATCAGAGAATATGCCTACAAAGCAGAAGAATCAGAAGAATCTTTGATCCCAAGTGAAATGATAACACATATGTCTTAAAGTGCAGGGCCCTAGTGTGGACTTCTGGAACCATTTGGTTGTTCTCTGTATAGACCATGGATTCTGATCCAGCAGGGCTATTATGCTGTTCTTATGGATACATGTCATAAATATTCCAAGCAATCAATCAAAGTGTATTCCCCCTTCAAATATAAATCTTGGTGTATAACATACGTGCCTAATATACAAATGTTATTGTGTGTGGTGCATAATTTTAATTATTTTTATTAATATTATTTTTAATTCTAACAGACAATATTTAGGCTGGATGCTGGAAGAGACAGACAAAAGTAAGTCTCTCTCCCCCTCCCCCCGCCCCCATCATGCTATTATTCTGCTCTATTAGAATATTTGGATCAGTTGTTTATCTTAACATTATTTCTGGAAACAATGTTCCTACCTCATGAAAAGCCCAGAATGTCTTTGCGGGGATGCAAAGAAAATTTATTGAGGATTGGCAACCTAAATGTTGCTCTTTGTTGTCCCTTTTTCTTTTTTTTTTGGTCACAGTAGAACTCCCCCACCCCACCCCCAGAATATAAATGAATAGCACAGCCTAAGTCCTATATCCATTTGGCTCCTGTATAAAGGGTTTCATTTAGTGGGCTGAAATCAAATGTTGAGCTGATTGGAACATTTATTACAATAATAGTTCATAAGTAAGGAGCCACTCGTATTTATAAAAAGAAACATTCAGTAATTTGAATGCACAACTCATTTTCCCCCCTTTATGAATATGGAACTAATGTTTTAGAGGATGCTTACCTTTCAATTTTTTTCTCCCTCCCAAGCCATACAAAATTCAAATAAAAGCCAATGACCAAATTTTTAAAAATGCTGCAGTAGGCCCAGATGTGGGTAATGTTCATACTACTCAGTGTAGGGCGGGGGGGGGGGAAGTGTGTTGGCACGTCAACTGCAAGCAGAAGCTGGGATATCAGATGGCCCTTTTCACATGATTAGACAAATTCATTGGATGGATTGGTCTGTCATCAGCTGTTAATCACGATAGCAAAGAATGATATGCCTCTCAGTATTTGATGCTGAGCTCTGTGAAACCCTATTCAAGCATTCATATTCTGGATTAAATTAATATGCAAGAGGGGAGAGTAGAAATTAGGGCACTAGATCTCCCCCACCCCCATATGAACATCTCTTCCCACAAGTTGGAGGGCAGCCATCTGGAGTGGGGTGCCTGTGTGAGTTGGAGTTCTACATCATAGAGAGAGCCTCTGTGAGTGCAAAAGGCTCCTTGCTGTTTGCAGTTGGACACCTTTGTTGTCCATGAACATCAGCTAGCGTAGGGACTACAGCAGTAAATGAGACTCTTAATCTCAGGGTTGTAGGTTCAAGCCCCACATTTGGCAAAATATTACTGCATTGCAGGGGGTTGGACTAGATGATCCTCGTGGTCCCTTCCAACTCTACAAATCTATGATTCTATAAACCAGTGGGAGTGACCTTTCCCCCTGCTGGACAACTTCAACATTGCTGAGGATCTTCACAGCCATTTGATGGGTTTTCCGCCTGTTTTTAGCAATCAGTATGGGCTGTGCTTGAGGCTGTGTGATTTTTATTGGTTCTTCTTTTTCTAAAATGGTTTTACAGTTTGAATTCCAAAGAATGCAATATAAGTCACAACAATAAAAAAGTACAATATAAGAAGTAATAGAGGCAATAAATATGCAATTAAATATCAATGTGAGCATCTAAAGTGCTGAGCCAGTCATTCATAGATGCTGCTTCTGCCATCCTTCAGAAACATGCCATGGACCACAGCTGGTCTGCGGACCACAGTTTGCCAGTCCCTGAGCTAGTGAATTCTACATCAAGGGCTGAGTGAGTAAAATGGGCATTAAATACCTCTATAGAGAGCTGTTAAGTCCAGTGCTATTTTTCTAGAAAAGGGGGTGCCAGAACTCACCATGAACACCTTGTTCTCTTTGAATGGCAATGGAACCCACCTGAGAGGTGCCAGAACTGAGTTCCTGTGAGTTCTCCCTGAAAAAAAGCCCAGGTTAAGGGCTTCAGGAAACCTCCAGGAAGGGTCCAGGAAAAAAACAACTTAGACTGAGAGAGCCAAAGCCTGAAAAAGTATGGTTGGGGAAGAAGACTCATACCACCAACATAGAAAAAGTCCCTGCCTATTGTGTTAACCCTCCAAATCCCCTGACATGACAGTGATCATAACAAGACCTCTGACATAATTCCCCAGCACGTCTTCGTGGGAGCAAGTGTTCCATAAGATAACATGGTCCACAAAACATCAGGGCTTTTAAGGCTAAAGCCAGCCAGCACTTTGAATCCAGCCCCAAAGCAAATAAAAAAAGTCAGTGCAGTTCCTCAGTCAAACAATGTGCACACAAAATGCATATACTGGGGTGAAGTGTGCATAAAAATTCTATATTGGTGAACATTAACATGTGGATTTTAGGAGAATTTTGCACTAAATGCTGATGAATTTTCACCAGGGCCTTTTTTAATAATAAAAAATTGCAAACTGATGTGAAAATGAGGAGAACTGACCACTACTTCTGCAATCCTTGGGAGTTTCATCTATGTGAGTGGTGCCATTTTGGTGGCATGAGCAATGGCCCTCTGTGCCTGAAGATGAGAAATAAGTGAAACAATTTCTCAAAAGGAAGGAAAGCAGTTACCCCTGTAAAAATATCCATCACTTTCATATGCATTATATAAATATGCAGAAAATGTTATCCATTTGTTATTTATCTTGAAAGGGGGGTGTTTTGTGACGACCACAAACTCTTTAAAAAATCAAAACAGAAAGCAAAAGGCAGAACCATAAATCCCTTCTGGACAACCCATGCAAAAAGGGGAAAGTATTCATTGTTCTTTTGGCTCACAGCTTTTGGAATTGATTTTTTTACTTGATTTTTAATTCCAAGTAATAAAACATACCCATACAAGGAAAACAGAGCTTAGTAGATGTATAGAAAAGGGAGAAAAATATAGCAGCTGATGTAGTTTTAGACATTCGAAGAAAGACAATCAAATGAAAGTAGCTCTCCATAAGGTTCCAAGAGTCGATGGAGGGTGAAAACCATGCTTAATTGTCTTAACAAAATCAATAGAAGGATACCATGTCCTATAGAAGGTATGAGCCTCCCCTCCCCACACACACCCAAGATAGATATTCCTTTTGTAAAATGGTTCATCTGTCTATAAACACGATGTCCCATACATGTGAAAGCCAGGCTTTAAAAATATTTGTGTTTTCCAGTTTTTGCAATCACTAATCTAGCTGCAGATACTTTAAAAAGAGAGAGAGAGAGGTCATGTAAAGTCCCCGTGACAAGTGATTTGTCTTTTTCAAAGTCCATTTCATTAGTCAGAGTAATTAAAAAAAACTGTAGCATGCCACCCCAACCTCTAAGTGGTTTGAGATTCCAGGGGTCCGAGGCGCTTACCAGTGTTCATGTTTCTTTTTTGGAAATGAGGCACAGCGGAGACTGTAGTGTCTTTATGATATACAGTTTATTTACACATACATACAACCTGAGCCTATGATGGAGGGGCTCACAGCAATAACACCCACAAGGATCTTGCTTCTCCCACAGCCGCAGCCTTGGATTCAAGCAGAGATCTGGCATGGCTCCCTTTCTCTGCTTGCTACTTTGCTTCTGGCCCACTTCACTGCAACTCAACTCTAAACTCAGGATTTGTCTTTCTAACTATTTCTGATTTGCCATATCACACAGAACTCAATTTCCTTTGTTCTCTTAATGGTCCATCACCCAGACAATCACCACCAGGAAGCTAGCCTGACTTATATTTTAACACTTGCTGGATCCAGGGGTTAGAAGGATCCTACTTTCCCCTAAACTACAGCCTACTTTCCCCAAAACTCATAACAGTACATTGTTTTGTCTAGCAATGGGAAAAGAGAGAGTAAAACCCTGATTCAAAAAAAAAAATGCTGAATTTGAATAAATCACTCCTTTGCCTATGTTTGCTGAACATTAAATTAATTTCTCCACTGTGTATTACCAGGCAACAAAATATATCCTTAGGAAATGCAGCAATATTCTCATATTAACACTGCCACGTTAAACAAACCATTTACTAAGAATGCTGGTCTAAATAAAAAACTCCCGGTTTGCTAATTCAATCAATCATTTTTAAATACAGTCTCTTGATTCATAAGTGGCTGTTGATATGCTAAGGCCGAGTGAAGGTTTACCTGCAAAGAATTCTCAGATTCCTACCGGTATATACTTTACAGGCCATATTCAAAAGTGCTTCATGCATTCATTGAATGCATGATAGGGAAGCAAAGTCACACCACTTGGCAGAATGAGGCAGGCATATGAAGTAGCAGGTGCTGGGTGGCAGGGTGCTGGGATGAGGCACTGAACGACAAAGTTTTCCTGTCCTACCGGTATGTATGATCCCTTTGTTCCTCCTAAACTGCCCAGTTACCCTAAGGCAGATACCACCCCATTGCCAGTGTTAAAGATTCAACTGGCACTGTAATGGGCTACTGTACTCTAAAATGGGAGGACATTATCTTCAATTTTGCCTTAGGCAACAAAATGTCTCTGATTGTCCAAGCTCTCAATGCATACCTCCCAGCAGCTCTACTGGGAGCCACTGCTCAGTAATAGAGCATGTGCTTTGCATGCTGAAGGTCCCAGGTTAAATCCACGGCATCTCCAGGTAAGACTGGTAGAGGTTCCAGCTTCAAATCCTGGAGAGATACTGCCAAGTGCTGTAGACAATATTGAGCAAGATGGACTAGTTGTCTGACTTAATAAAAGGCAGCTTTGTATGGTCCTACATGGAAGTTCCAAGCAGTGAATTTAAACATGAACAGCTGTGTGTGCATAGATTATCTGCATGATCAGGAGGGCTGCATGATTCCCAGGGGTTCCTAACCAGTTGCAGGATGGAAACTGTGTACATAAAGCTATACATGCACAGGCCTTCCATGGAATGCATAGAGTCAAGCAGGGATGTTGACAGTGTAAATGGGGCCAGGAGTTGTGGTGCTTCTCCACAGCCAGCTTCATGACAAGTCATATTCAAGGTACAAGGGCATGGTTTACTGTGAGCAGCAGCAGCAGCAGCAGTAGCAATAGCAGCAGCAGCAACAACAACAACATCAACTGTTATGCTTGTAATGGGCCAGGGGACTAGACAATCTTACTGTCATAGCTGCTCACAGTTAATCTATTATTAAAGGCGATAAGGTGCAGTGGATAGAGGATCACCTCCTATGTACACAGGATTGAACTTCCAAATGTAATAAATTGCAAATATAATAAAATCCATACATATAAGCAAGACTGCACAGTAGAATGTAAGAGCTTAAGTCTAAGAAAGAAAAGTACATTTTGACAGCCATTGAAATTTTACAGCTGCACTGAAACTGCACTGCCCCCCCCCTCATTTCAATGAAATACAGACATTTCCTAAATGATTTGGAGCATAATTTGCTGTATTTTGCCAAAGCTGCTATGTAGTCACATTGACGATGTTGAGTAAAAATAGATTGACATCTACTAATGGGAATGAACTAAGAGGCTTAGAGTAAAATGAGGGCAATCAGAGTCTAATACGGTAAACAACATGCTGATGTCCTTAGATGATGATACACAGAGATGAATAAAACAGGCTGGTTCAGAATAGATACTTTTCATTTGAACACCAAAGACATTAAAGCAACAGCTAAAAATCCCAGAGAGATAATTTGATCGGTCACATTACAAATTCCATCCAACTTTGCTGCCTGATCTTTATTTACTATGTTTACTAAAGAAAAAAAAACTCAGCTGATTTCAGTGGGACTTTATTTTATCAAAGTTTTTATACCATTTTTATTTTATTCTTTCTTTAAATTTATTTATTTATAAATTAACAATCTACCATAATTTTCCTATCTTACAGCAGATATATATCCGTGTGAGTATGTGTGCCCTGCTGTATTTCCTATTTTTCATGCTGCTTTTTGCAGTATGTCCAAGGAAGCAAACTTTGCTTACCCTTCTATACAATTGTGCTCCACTGGCAATGCCGAATGCTTTATCTACCCTAACCATTTTTGGTAAACAGGCAACAGGGTATTACTGCATTTCCTAAATGTATATACTTTACATACTTTGTTTTGATTTAAATTTCTAGCTATCACTTTTTTCAGTTCTTCCCAAACAAGCAAACTATATTTTTTGAAGATGTTCATTAAAGAAATAGGTCTGTATTAGTTAGCAGATAGAGTTTGGAGTTGGAAGGTGTCGTGGAGAAGAGAAACTCTGCCACAGCTTAATGGTGAGGTCAACTTTCAAGCTCTCTCAATCATCCAGATTCAATCTTATGCAGAAAATCCCTCCATTTCATAACTGCTTTAATTCCCCACCCCACCCCGCATATATGTGCAACATACACACACACACACACACTCCTTACAGAGCAGATTTTGGTGCTTGAGATCAAGTGAAAAAAAATTATTAGGTCCTTAATGTATATATGCATAACTTCCATATGCACTAATGAAATTCAGGTGTGTGCATCAAGGTGTGAATAGATTCTATTGTCTTTTTACGATGCAATTTATAATGAAGAACAGGATGAAGCAATAAAACTCTTGAACTCTGAACTGTAAAGTGGTTTATTAATTACCCTTAACTTTTCTGCCAGGTAAGCTATTTAATGGGTGCTCTCCTATTCCATCCCCACACAGCTACTAGAATGTCATGAAATAGGCACCACGGTGTGTTACGTTGAGCTTAATGCAGTAATTTATTTGAGGTCCCAATTTGGGTAATGGAGAAACTTTAGCCCAGACTGCAGAATTCAGTTCCTTCTTTTTTGCTCTGTTGCACTTGTGATCCTCCTATTTATTGGTTGGGGGGGGAGGCAATTTCAGATTTTTTATCTTTCAGTGGATTACAGCTTGGAATTCCAGTCCTTTGTCTCTTTATAATAATGCCTCCCTTCCCTTTTGTGAACTACATTCAGAGCAAATCAGCTCTGGATTTGCTCAAATCTTCACATTTAGGCTGCTTCTTGCATTTACTGGGACTAGTTTTGGATTACCGATACAGGGCAAAAGTTCAAACCCAATCCACAGGCCAGCTCTGCTCAGACAAGAGAACCAATTTGGAACTATTATGAGAAAATATCTTTCATTAAGCTTTCATCATTTTTTGCAGAACACTGAAAAGCCATCTTGCCTAGCTAAAATGTCAACATCTAAAAGTGGCATCATCCTTTATTGTGCTGCAGAGGAAAAGCAAAGATCAAATGGAAATCAAAAGGCATCATCAGTTCCCCTTTGGACAGGCTACAAAAGCAAAAGAAGTCACCATTAAGTCAGATCATCTGTACTGAGGCCCCATATGCATTATACGTTTAAAGTTGTATCATACCACTTAAAACAGCCATGGCTTACCCCCACAAAAACTTGCAAATTGAAATTTGATAAGGGTGCTTAGAGTTGTTATGAGACACTTATTTCCCTCACAGAGCTGCAATTATCAAAGAGTCATTACTTCCATCAGCCATGAAAACTGTAGTTTTATTACGGGTGCTGAGAGTTGTTAGGAAACTCTTGCTGCTCTCATAAACTACAGTTCTCAGAGTTGGCTAACAACCATTTCATCTTTCCTGGAAACTACAGATATTGTAGCTCAGTGAGGGGAATAAGGGTCTCCCAAACAACTCTCAGCATCTTAACAAACTACAGTTCCCAGGATCCTTAGCAGGAAGTAATGACTGTTTAGAGGGGTAGGATACTGCATTAAATGCATAGTGCAGCTGGGGCCCAGGTAAGCGGTGGCAATGTCACTATCAGGACCATTCTGGTTGTGTAACATTTTATTTTCTTGTCACTGCTGGAATAAGAGACAGTATTTGTACTATTGGCTCCCTTTCAAAGATCATAAAAGATGTGGGGTGTGTGTGTGTGTGTGCACGCACGCATGCGCGCACACACACATACAGTTATCTGCATTTATAAAGGGAAAGAATTCAGTCTGCAATGAATTTTTAGAGCTTGGTCATAAACCCCCTGAAAATGGGGATAATGTGAAAAGCTAACGGATTCTTAAGTACATTAGCATGCTTTAAATATAAGATGATTTCAGCTCCATAACGTCTACTTTTTATGCATGGAATGCCCCTCTAGGCATAATTGATGTGTTAGATATTCATGGCTGAATGAGACAAAGAGTAGGCCAATTTCCTACACATATACACACATTTCCTCCACACACAGAGACAGACAGACAGACAGACAGACAGACAGACAATTTATATGGCCCATTAATGTAGATCTTTCAAGTAAATCTTTTGCGGCTCTCAGGCTGCATATTTGCAGGGAAATGAACATAGCCAACAGAATGCCCAGTATGCTTTATTTACTGTCAGTTGTTGACAGCTACCTTGCTGTTTGGTCATTTCAGAACAAAGGGTGCTTCCAGGTGTTCTTCATTCACTCGATTTTTTCACACTGTCTTAAATTGAATCTGCATTTTCTCTTACCACAGCAAAATGTGTTAAGCAATAATAATCTGATCAACATCTGCCATCACCACCACTACTGTAGCAAGGGGTGATCTGTATTGCCACAACCCGTTGCTTTGAGTTGCTTGTCCTATGAGCACAGCTGTCTTGTTTCTGGCAAACCCCCCCCCCCCCGCAAAAAAAACCCTGCCTATTTCTGTATGTTGAAGTCACACAGGAATTTTTAAAACCTAGTTCAGAAAAGCTATCTTCTCAGAATCTCAACACCTTAGAGGCTTGGAGGCTATAACTGCAATACAAACATGCACTGGAATAATAATAGTGGTGGTGGTGATACAGAGGTCTAGGCGGTAGAGGTTGTCCCATTAAAGCTATTCATTCATTCATTCATTCATTTTGTATACCGTCATTCATTCATAGACCAACCAACCTTAGTTAGTCCCCTCCTGCTTTACTTCTCCTTACTTACACTACCTGCCAGTTTCCTCAACCACAGTGTCAGTGTTGTCTTTTTAGAACTCAGATGGAAGGAGGATGGGGATGGGTACAAAACTAGACTTACTTGGCTCAGCATCTCATTGTCTGTTGCTCCAGCTACTGTTAGCCTTCTTGCCTGTTGCAATGGGGCTCAGCCCCTACTAGTTCTAGGTAAAGGTAAAGGTAATGTTAAAGGATCCCTGGTCCTTTAAAGTTGAATCAGAGGTGACTACGGGTGCTGCACTCATCTCTGCTTTCAGGCTGAGGGAGCCAGCGTTTGTCCACAGGCATCTTTCCTGGTCATGTGACCAGCAGGACTAAACTGATTCTGGTGCAATGGAACACCGTGACAAGTGCCAGAGCGCATGGAAACGCCGTTTTCCTCCATGCTGTAGCGGTACCGATTTATCTACTTGCACTGGTATGTTTCGAATTGCTAGGTTGGCAGAAGCTGGGACAGAGCAACGGGAGCTCGCCCAATCATAGGGATTCGAACTGCAAGCCTTCCAATTGGCAAGCCCAAGAACCTGGGTGGTTTAGACCACAGTGCCACCCACTGAGTTCTAGAGCTCTTTATCAGAACATTGGAAGCTCTGAGTTGTTGTCTTCCCACCACCACCACTATGCACATACACACACAAAAAACAACAACAACAACACAAGAGAAACATGCTAACTAGATTCTGGAAACATTTTCTTTGTGAGGAAATAAAGGTGAAATGTATGCTCAGAATGGGGAAATGTAGTGAAGGGCAGGAGAGTAGTGGTGGAGGAGAGGTCACAGAAAACACTCCACCCAGGATTGCTAACTGGTGTGACTGGGGAATAGCCAGATGCCTATGAAAAAGCTAAGTCTAAAAAATAAATCATGCCAATCATACACAGGAATTAGATCTGAATGCACATTTTGTGACATAAATACCTCATCTGGAAGCACCCTAATTAATGTGTGGCTATGAACAAACCAGTACTTCCCCCTTTTATATTATCCAAGGTATCATGAAAGTTAAATAACATTAAAATATACTAATATATTAGTTCATGGTTCCGGCAGTGACTCATATATTAGCTCAACTATCAGGTGGCCCTGATTAAGGTGACCTAACTTCAAAGAAGAAATTCAGAAGTGTGCTGCAGGTTCTTCCATTTGTTCCTTTGCAGTTTCATTCTTAATTCCACATTAGGTAAGCAATGGCACAAAGTGATGCACTTAAAAACAACAACAACAACAACAACAACAACAACAACAACAACAACAACAACAACCCTAAATGCACTCTTATGGTATGGGATGAATGGTTTAAAACATTTTTTTCCCTTTCTTAGTCCCTCTTTTGCCCACAATACCATCCTTCATTTGTCTCTGTAGATAAAGATGCACCTAACCTAATTCTCACACAGGGTGGCTGTTGTTGTTGTTGTTGTTGTTGTTGTTGTTGTTGTTGTTGTTGTTGTTGTTACCTGCTCTTCACCATAAGGTCGCAAGGCAGGTGTTGACAGTATAAAATGCAATATTGTTTAATACAAGTTTTTAAATACTGCCTGCATGTATGTATAAATGTTTCTATTGACTGTAAATATGACTATACATTTTTTGAAATAAATTTGGATTAAAATTCAAGGCACCCCAAGGTACACAATATCACACAGTCTGAAGCAGGGGCCAGTCCTTATGTTTTTTAGATATCCAGAACAAACATGTACAAACATGTAACATGAGGCTTCTTCCATATAATGACCCCATTCCATACATACAATCTCATGAAAGATATGTTTCCATTTTAATTCTGATATTGTGTAACCACTTTTGCTTTTAAACTGATGCAGCACACATTTAGTGAACAAAGGATCCTGAAAAGAAGTCCAACACACTTGAGAATTGTTTTGTCTCGGGAAAATTGAACAAGCAAGCTAACAACAAATTTAGCTGTTCCAGCAGAGAAGGCAAATGCACACAATTCATTTCCTGGTGACCTGGCTCCTCATTGATAATTTTAGCAGGCACAACCAGTAAGTGTTTGGGGCAAAAGGTGCACAGAGAAGCAGCTAAATAGGACATATGCTCCATCTGCTTTGAGGTTACAGACTCATGACCAGCTTAATACGTTTCCTTGAGCAAAACGGATCACTCACATCTGTGCATAATTATATTTTGCTCTGCTCTTTTGCAACAGTAACTATAATTATTATCTGAAAAGACCATCTCAAATTCTAAGACATTTGTGTGTGTGTGTGTGTGCGCGCACACACACACACACACACACTGTATAATTTATTGCATTTTCCCCAAGATTTAAGAATTTTATCCAAGGTTGGAATGAATGTATGCATGTATGTATGTATGTATTGGGAAAGAGTTTTACAATTCATAGAAAACAATACAGTGGTACCTTGAGTTACAAATGCCTCAAGTTAACCTGGAAGAGTTACCTTGAGTTGAGAACTTTGCCCCAGGATCAGAACGGAAATTGTGTGCCAGTGGCACAGTGGCAGCAAGAGGCCCCATTAGTGAAATCACCCCTCTAGTTAAGAACAGTTTCAGGTTAAGAACGGACCTCCGGAACGAAGTAAATTTGTAACTAGAGGTACCATTGTAATTTGCATGGTATGATGGTGGGAGTCAGGGAGTGTTTATGAGAGGAGTGGAGTAGATCTGGGATGTGGATATTGTAAATAATATAAAGCGTCTTTCCACAGACTTTTGGCACAAACTGCTAACAACCCACCTCCATCTCACAACCCTGGGAAACAAAATTGTGCAACCTGATCTGGCAATTAGCTCCATAGGAGAGCTTCTGCTCCATCCACAGGGCACCTGTCCATTCATTTAAGTTGGGGGGGTCAACTCTATGAGCCCATTTCTCTGCATGTGAAAGAATTTATTATCAAGCTTCCCTACTGAGTTGAGCTACACAGAATCTGGGTTCTGATTGGTGATGCAGGCTGTTTTTAAATCAAGATTGCTGTTGTTCTCAGGATCCTCAATGATTTATGTGAATGAATCTGAAGTGAAATATGTGTGGTTTGTTAGCTCCACAGTAATACCTTGGACAGACAAGTCTCTAATTTTCTGAATAATATATGGTAATTCTATGTCACAATTGGGATTCCTGAACATATTCCCATTATATTTATAAATCAGGGATACAAAATATGTCATTACTCGGGGTGGAATTACATATTCTGGTAGACATGGGAATGCCAGAAAAAAATGGTATCAAGTCCATCCACTTTCAAGTGAAATGTCACTTTCAGCAATGCCCCTGGATCTCCTGTAACATTTTGTCTTCAGTATTATTTCTCTGAGCTATGCTCTCCTGTTTAGTAGTCTGTTAATTTATCTGTTTTGCAATCTTAGCTTCTGCTGTTTTGGCTGCTGGTGTTGTTTTAAGAAACAGTACTGCCTGCAAGTGTGCTTATTTACCACCTGCTCAACCTGCACATTTGAAAAAAAAAGAGAGTTGCAAAACGCATTGTAATTTCCAGAATAATCTTGTCATAGGAAAACTGACCCTGTGCTGTCTATTACATTCTGTACACTGTGAAAGGGGAAGCATGAAAGAAAAATGTTGAAGTTTTGTTGTCTTTCACAGCAAGAAAAACAAAAGTCCCTCAAAATAATATGAATGTAAAAGCAGTCACACCAATTTCTCATTTCCTTTTCCTTATCTTTTTAGTCTTGTCCATTGTATCAGAAAATTCTGTGGGCAATTGTAAAGGCAATGCAAAATGTTGGCTAGCACAATCATTGGGAAAGCTCACAGATTTGTGAAAGAAAGAAAGAAAGAAAGAAAGAAAGAAAGAAAGAAAGAAAGAAAGAAATGCAACATGCACATTTACAGTTAGGGTGCAAGGAGGAGTTAGCACAACAGCAGCAAAATCCAAAATAAAACTCATCATACGGTTTGCATATCTCAGTCCCTAACTGGCAATTAACTCCGATTTCATGAGATTTCCCAACCATGCATGCCTAAGGGGGTATGTTTGCTGGTTAGATTTGCTAATAAACAACGTCAAGGTGAGTAGGCACGTTTGCCCATTTGTATGAAGAATGATTTGGCAACGGTCCTCTTCTGGGACCATTAAGAATTGCATATTATTAGCATTATCATCCCCTAAGAATATTTGCAGAGACTTTTGGCTCTTTAGACAATTTTAGCTGTGGACAACGAAAGGGTGCCATTCCAAGACCTGTGAAGAGAGTTATTAGCAAGGCTGAAAAGCCTGCAGTTTGATATAAAAACAGAATTGTGGAAACTGTAGTTGGTTAAGGGTGCTGAAATTTGTGAGGGAGACCCTTATTCTTCTCAGACTACAATTCTCAGAAGGGGTTCCTCTTCCTGGGGAATTTTGAAATTAAAAAAACATGGATCCAGCATTTTAAAGCATGTAGAATATAGATCTGAGGTATGCATTCTTATGGTTCTTAATTATTTTTAAAATAGAATTTCCTCAAATCACCATCAAATCACAAGTCACCTATGTGTCCACACATGTGTTCTGTGGGTTTTTTTGGTAGTTTTATTGTCATCATGTTATAAAAGAAAAAACAACAACAATAAATATTCATGAAGATCAGTGCCTTGAATCAATCCTTTTTGTGATGATGGCAACCATCAGATCTGTGTTGTTGTTTTTTCTTCACTGTTGGATTTACTCTGATGGTGAGCTTACAACAGCATCATCTATGTATAATAAAAAGTAAACTGAATGGTGTTTAGTTTCAGAGGGAGAGAAGCCTTCGAAAGCAAATCTACAGGAGAATCAGCCAAGTATGAACCAAGTAATATCAAATAAATATCCTTGCCTGACTCCAAAGGGTGGGGGAAGGGAAAACACTCCTGAAAGATGATCACCATCGCTATTACACACCTGGACTGATGTGTTTTCTATAAACCTTGAATCAAGAACAACCATCTCTTCGTTGTCTGATTCAACTTGTTGCAAAATCTCTCACGGGAAACAAGACCAAAGGCTGATTTCAAATCGATAGAGGCTGTAAACAGAATGCATTTGTTTGGTTTTGTATATTTCTCTGCTAAATGTTTCAGGCAGAATGGCCCAATTTAACACAGATTCTCAAATTAAGCTTTAAGTCTATTACCAGACACATAGCAAAATATCTAATTCTTTCTCGTATCTGCTAGGATTCTTAGTTCTTAACTTGTCATAATTTTTTTTTAAATGTTTCCACTGAGATTATGACTTTGTATTTGATACCATGCATTTTGTTTATGGATTCGTTCACCACAAGATACAATGGATTGACTTTCATGGTGGCTTTTCGTGCAAATTCAAATGGATCCACTTTCGTAGTACTGGATCCAATTTTTATCCAGCTTTTTTTTTAAAAAAACAAAACTGTTTTTGGCTTTAGTATGATTGGTTCTACAAATCTGGTGTCTCTGGGCTAACAGAAATGGCACTAACACAGGGACACCTAGACCTCAATGCAACATAGATTTAAAGCAGCAACATACAATTTTCAACCATTACAGGTTTTCCCCAAAGAATCCTGGGAACTGTCGTTTGTTAAGGGTGCTGGGAATTATACCTCTGGTCTAATTACCCTTTGCAAACTATAGTTCCAGATGGTTTTTAAAAGACCCTTATTCTCCTTACAGAGTTTAAATTCCTCAAGTTCCCTGGGAAAAGGGATTGATTGTTAAACTACTCTGAGAACTGTAACTGACATGCTAGTTTCCATAATATGTTGAGGGTTGGAAGTCATGACTGTTTAAAGTGCAATAATAGAGTGAGGAATTAGCAAGACCATGCATAAATATTGCTTCCATTATCAAAATGAACTACCAAAATGGAGCAACTGTCCTTCCAAGGATACAACCAAAAGCCCAATAAGGACTGAGAATGCTCAAGAGCGTCTGTTCAAAATTAAATGAAAGCTGTAAATCTGGGACGGGAAAGAGTTGATTAGCTTGGCTGGGCTCCTTATAGCTTATACACTCCAGTTTGGGGTTGGTAAGGGAGTAGTGAGGATATATATATACTGCAAAAATAATAATAATATTGCTGTTCCTCCCTCTGGTGTGCCATATTTCAAAATTTATTTTAAAAAATGAAAAGAAGAAAGACATTAACTACTATCAGTGATTTTGCTAAACTGCAAGTTGTCATACGCACCCAAAAATCAGGAATGCAACATATCAAATGATCAATCAATTGAATAAAAGTTAGCAGACTGATTAGAGATGAAAGTTGACAGGCCTATTAATAGGCCGGTTAACTCACAAACACAATATAAGTGTAAAATAAGATTGTGTATGACGATCTAATTAATTTCCCTGAATTATTCTTATTGAAGACCCTTGAACTCTTTAATAAAGCCTCTATATCTATCTATCTATCTATCTATCTATCTATCTATCTATCTATCTATCTATCTATCTATGGAGATGAAGGCAGAGACAAAGGAAATTCTGTACAGAATGCTCACTCAGTTGCTAGTTTGCTGAACAGAACAAACTTACATTTTCATTTTGTTTTCATTCAGTGTGTGTTGTTTGTGTAAGGATTTCACAGAATCCCGAGGGTCATCTAGTCAAACCCGCTGCAAGGCAAAAAATCTCAACTAAAGCATCCACAACAGATTTGTTGAGATGCACATGTACATACATAGTATGAGACATAACAACAAATATCCACACTTTCTTCTCCCACCCCAACAGACAATCAGAAGAGTCACTTGGACACCTAATTTGAGTGCTCTAATTATCTGGGACAGCACTTGCTGCTAGTCTCTGTTGAGATCTACTTTCCTCAGCCAAGAGCATATATTATCCCACAGCAAAGAGAGAGGGCTGTCCATTGATGGATGGACTTCTGTTTTTTTTTTTTTTTTTTGGTGGTGGTTCTTTAAATCTACAGCTTCAGCAACACTATCCAAATCAAGGCGCGCTGTTTTCTCAATAGTGACAGGCTGCCCTCATTTTGAACCTGAGCAAGGGCAAGTAGTGTGAAAGATATTAAATGACAGAGGCTTTCATAAACAACAACAAAATGAGAAATATTGTTAGCTAGCCTTGAATTGCCAACCCCTCCCCACCTCAAAAAGTCCCATACTTCTTCACTAGGACAACAAGCTTCAAACACTTTATTATGAAGATTGATTAGAAAATATTTGTAATCGGTTTTGTTGATTTCTAATCTATGCAAACTAATCAATCATAGGCAAAATATGTTAAAAATCAAAACATTATATGGAGGACTGTATCTCCATGCTCACAATTACGTTGCACTATATACCATTATTGACCTGGGAACCTAATCCTATTCCCTCAGATATGGGCATTGGAAATGCCATAGATCAATGCATAAAGCTTTCTAGTGGCTGAGTGAAGCAATTCACAAAGACCCTTTGTATAACTGGGGGTGGGGGGTGGGGACCTGAGTAAATAACCAAACAGCCATTCCCAACTAATCAGGATATATGCAAATAGAAGATTCCCATGTTAGAAAAGGCACACCCTCCTGTCTTATAAGAGACTGGCCACAGCTGGAACTGAAGTGGAACGAAGAGGAGGATGTGAACAGACCACAAGACTTTGCTCACAGCTTCCAGATGGATATTGGCATGGCATTGTCAAGGGACCAATATCATGGTGGTAAGCTTGGTGGTAAACTTCTCCCAGGTACAAAGGAAATAAATTTGGCTTGGGGCAGAAGCCCAATAAAGCATCTCATCCCCACCCGCTGTGGACAATTAGGGACTGTGGCAAGTCCCAATGACCTTGAGCTAGGCTGGCAGGGAGCCACTGTCCTCAAGACCCTATATGGAATGAAGACTGGCAACAGCAACCTGTCGTGTGGTGATCCCTTGCAGATGACCACAGTGCGCAGAGACAGACAGTCAGGTTGTGTGCATCCATAGCAGTGACCAGAGGAGGAATCACTGCTGGGAGGAGCACAGAGAGAAGAAACACCATGGTGCGCATATGAAGGCACAACCAGATGCCTTCATCTGCCCCAGTGCAATGAAACATGAGGTATGGTAACCTTCCGATAGTTTGACTTTACCCCCAAAGGTGCACTCCTCCATTGTCTCCCAATTCAGACAGATGCCAACAACATCCTCCCTCTGATCTGTCTCAAGGCTCCATCAGGGGTGTGGGGGCAGGGATAGTGGAATGGAGTACAGTGGAAGATGCTGGATAGCAGAACTCCACACGGAAACATACTGCTTTTTCCCAACCTTAAAGTGAAGAAGCAAATTGCCTCATCAAACACTAATGTTGTGGTTTCTAACATATATCTGCTCTTCCTCCTCTTTTTAAACTCCAGGAGAGGGGCCTAATACAGAGGCTGCTGGAATACAACTCCTATCATCCCCATTATTGCCTATGTTGACCAACTGACTGATGGGATTTAGGAGGGTCCCAACCCATTTTAACCTTTACGAACCTGAGCTATGGCAGATGCATTCCTCTTTGCCATGGCAATCCAAAAACTGGCTAGGTAGCTTACGCCAGCATGGTCAGATATGCTGCCAATTGGTCTCACTGGTACATAAATGTTGTGCACATATTGAACTTTGCACAGATCCATTGAGTTTCAATTCAAAAGATGCCACTTTGTTCATCTGCAAGGGGCTATAATTTGAAACAAGGTTAAATTGCTTGGCAAAAGTAGTATTTTCCCATATCTTACAAGGAGCATAATTTAAAATGACCGGGATCTGGACCAAGTAATATTTTGAAGTGCTGTTATTATGAGTTATATTGTGCTTCCCATCAGATGTATGTTCAGAGTCCTTTTTCCTCCTTTTTTAAAAAATTGCACACTCTAACAAGTAGGAAGCCTCTATTTATAAATTCACGATCTGACATGTTGTCTTCAAGAGGTGCAATTCAATTTGCTCAAAAATAAAATAAAATCGAATGATTCTGAAGTCAATTAGACCTTGTGTACAGAATTTTATTGGTCACAATTACAGGACACACTAAATCTGCTTTAAACTGTAGCAAAAAGCCAGCATATTTAACTGCATTGAGTTTGAGACATAAATCTACTATATCCAATCTATTTTTTTAACTATATTTTATTTTGCAGCTAAGAGTCAGCATAGCTAGATATAATGGGTCCAAGCACAAAATAATAATAATAATAATAATAATAATAATAATAATAATAATAATAATAATAGAGTTTTCTAGTCTCCCTTTAGAATAATAAAAAACAAAATTGTAAATCACTGTGTTAATGGGATTATACATTTAATACATGTATGCCTATGGGTGGGGGACCTTAAGCCCTCCAAGAAAGCCTCTTGTGGCTTTCAGGACCCACTCCAAGACATCTCCTGCTTTCCATACCACATCACAACATCCCACATCACCTCTACTTCATGACATCCTTGTGTGTTTTCACATGGCTATGATGTGCCTTTGTGATAATGCTTCTTTCTTTTCTCAATCTGAAAACATCCCACCATTGGTATGGCTGGGGGGCGGGGGAGGGGAGGTTGCAACCACTACTCCAAAAGGACAGTGACGTGGGAAATTGTCCACACCCCAGCGACATATGGTACGAACCATTTCATTACTAAAAATAATTGAACAAAATAGTAGCTGTAATTTAATAAATGGTACATCTGGAAGCCCTGGTCTCCTTTGGGAAGAAGGGTGGGATATAAGTATAAATAATAATAGTAATAACCTGAATCTCATCTCTGTTAGTCCCCTTTGCATATTCACTTTCTCCCTGACTTTTTGCACTCTCATCGAGACATGCACTTTCTCTAAGTCTGTTTCCTTCACTCTTTCTCAGCCTCACCCTCCCACCCCATCCACATCACAGGGTTAACAAATACAAACCTGCTTTGCAACAATACTGTTGTCACAATTGCCAAAATAATGTCTTTGTGAACACTCTATAAATGTTGCATGTTATTATTAATCTCTCTCCCTCTCTCTCAAAAATCTACACCCCCGCCCCCCACCAGAATGGTTAATTTAATCAAAAGCAACCTAATCACTGATCACTTGAATACATAATCAGCTGCACACTTGTGCTCACTTGAGAATTATTGATTCCTCGTATTAAAACAAATACAGGTCCAGGTGATGCATGTTATAATTATCTCAGCTAATGTGATTACTGCATGTAAACTGATTACTATAATTAGGGAGTGTTGTTTGTATGATGCAGGAGTGTGATGCGGGGGGGGGGGAAGCAACTTGGCTAGATTTCAAAATAGCCACAATAGATAGATAGATAGATAGATAGATAGATAGATAGATCACCCTAAATAACCATTGCAAGGTGTTTTGCAACACATTAATTGTGTAGTCTTTAAAAATAAAAATATTAAAACTTCAAGTGCAAAGTATTATTTCACTCAAATGTTAATATGGGGGGAAATCTGTGAAATTAAAGACTTAGCTTGGGTGTACTTCTGGATCCTTTGCTGTCCCCTGATGTACATCTGTTTTCAGTGTTTCGGAGTGCCTTTCACCAGCTTGCCTGCTCTTGATGGCTTTACATTTCCTCTGAAGAAGCGGGTACATATCTTGGGGGTACTCCTGGATCCTTTGCTTTCACTTGAGACTCAAGTGGCCTCAGTGGTGTGGAGTGGCTACCATCAGCTTCAGTTGGTGGCCCAGCAGTGCCCCTATCTGGACAGGGCTAACCTAACTTCTGTTGCCTATGCTCCGGTAAGCTCTAGGTTAGATTACTGCAACATATTATACTTAGGGTTGCCTCTGAAGACAGTTCGGAAACTTCAGCTAGTGCAGAATTCAGTGGCCAAGTTGCTCACGGAAGCAATAAAGTTTGAGCATATTAGACCAATTCTGGCCTGACTACACTGGCTGCCAATTAGTTTCCAGAACCAATTCAAAGTGCTTGGTTTTGTAACTAGAAGTTAACAAGAATACAGAATGCAGTAATATAAGATTATGATAAACACATCAAATATGGCATGGGGAAAACCTCTTTAATTAAATTGTATTAAATAGTAATTAATTGACATTTGTATTGTTGCATTAATTTGGAATTAATTGGTATTAGTACAATTGGGTTATTATTGGGGTAATATTTGAAAATTAATAAAATTATTATTGTTGTTATTTAAATAATAATAATAATAATAATAATAATAATAATAATTTATACCCCGCCCATCTGGCCGGGTTCCCCCAGCCACTCTGGGCGGCTTCCAACAAAACGCTAAAATACAGAGATCCATCAAACATTAAACAGGGCTGCCTTGAGATGCCTTCTAAAGGTCTGGTAATTGTTGTTCTCTTTGACCTCTGGTGGGAGGGCATTCCACAGGGTGGGTGCCACTACCTAGAAGGCCCTCTGCCTGGTTCCCTGTAGGCTCGAAGTTGAGCTCTAGCCTGTGTCCGGTCTGATTCAGAATGACTTTTCCGCCACTGGCGCTCTAGTCGTCTCAACGACTGTTTCATCGCCCTCAGCGCCGGGGAAAACCACGGGGCTGTCCGGGCTCAATGCAATCGGAGAGGGCGCTTCGGAGCCAGACAGTCAATAGCCTTGGCTAACTTCGCATTCCAGCGGGTCACCAGGGAATCAGCTGAAAGGCCATCGACATGGGATAAAACATCCCCTACCACTCTCTGGAAGCCAATTGGATCCATTAAGTAGCGGGGGCGGACCATCCGAATCGGTCCCACCTCCCTGCAGAGGGGAAGGGTTGCGGAGAAGTCCAGTTGCACCAGAAAGTGATCTGACCATGGCACTTCTTTTGTTTCACTTTTACTTAATGTCAGATCACCAACATCCATAGAGGTAAACACCAAGTCCAAGGCATGTCCGCGGCTATGAGTTGGGCCAGACTTATTCAGGGATAGCCCCATGGTGGCCATGCTTTCCACAAAGTCCCACAAAGTGCTGGTTTTGACGTATAAAGCCTTAAACATCCCAAAATGACAATACCTAAGGGCTGCCTCTTCACATATGAAGTGATTCCAACCCTGAGTTTCATCATCTGAGTCCTTTCTTTAGGTGCCTCCCCCATGAGAGGTCGGGGGGGGCATGAGAACAGGCCTTTTCTGCAGTGGTGCTTCATTTCTAGAATCATTTCGCAGGAGGTTTGCCTGGTGCTTTCATTGCATATTATAACCAGGCCTTTGGCTGATTAACGTTCTATGGAAATATACAAATTTAATAAATAAAATAAAAATTTTTTAAAAAATAAATTCAAACCAAAATTTGAAATTTGATTCTCTAGGCCACAATAATTGTCACTGCCATGGTGTGTGTGTGTGGAAATCTTTCTCAGGTGAAACTTAAGAACAGCCTGCTCCATCAGGTGCATGCCCCATCGAGTACGGCATTCCATTTTCACAGAGGTCAACCAGATTCTGGTGGGGAGCCCATAAGCAGGATATGAGCACAACAGCACTTTCCCCACCCTGCCTGCAGTTTTCAGTAATTGCTGCAGAGTTTTGTGGAATTTTGAGAAAGCAATAGGTGTTTTGATAAAGAGAACCAACATTCTTGGAAGGGGAAAATGGGACACATATATAAAATGTTGTGGCGAATTATCATATATTCAATGAAATCATATATCTGGGTAGGTTTGATTGGGGAGGGGGGAATGGAAGTATTTGTAACACTTGTTATAATCCTAAAAGTGGGGACCAAAGTCTAACATTTCAAGCAAGAAATTGTCTTTATTTTCATGTTGTCCACAGCAGAAATCTTGGACAAAGATAGTTTCAATAATGTTATAACCCTGGGATTGGATTCCATTCTTCAGGATATAAGGTCGAGGATTCTTCGAGTCAGAGGGGAAATTACATATGGGTCCAAGGCCCATCATGGCGGAGAGAGTTATCAAATGTTACTAGCCATGATGTCTATGCTCTGCCTCTGCAGTTGGTTGTAGCATTGCTTCTGAATGCCAGTTGCTGGAAATGACAGGAGCAGTGAGTGCTCTTGTGCTCAAATCTTTCCTGAAGGTTTCCCACAGGCATTTGGTTGGGCCCTGTGAAAACAGGATGCGAGCTAGATGGGCTGTGCACCTGACCAGCAAGCTCTTCTTACATTCTTCTGTTCAATGCTCCTCCAGCCTAAAGCATTCTGGCTATCCTCTGATGCAGAGGACTCCAAAACTGAAGCCCAAGTACAATCAGCATCTCCATCACTAAGGCAGTGTAAAAGATTGCTGAAGCAGCCTGGGCCCGTTTAAATTAAGACATGCCTTTCAGGAGCTTACAATCCAGACAGAACTGATGTTACTTTATAAATTCTGTTCTGAGGCTTTCTGTTGTTGAAGCAAACTGCTCTCCAATACCAGTCAGCCTGAGCCCTGTCCACGGTCCTGATTTGGATGAGGTCAGTGCTTGCATCAGGATGTGGGCAAGCATCCAGGAAGCTGACAGGGAATCCTATATAGTGTGGCTGCTGCATCCCTTCCACCCCTTGTTTTGTCAAAACCATGGAGGGAAGTTAAGCTAAACAGAGGTTCCCCTGACTGATAGCTGTGGCAATGAAGATTTTATTACACTGCGCAGTACTCATCCCTCACACTGCTCTATGTTCTGTCAGCCTCAGTGCAGAAAACAGTCCTCAATCATGAACAGCTTGACTCAGTAAAAAAAACGATGGTGTTTGTCTCACAAGAGGATTTGTCAATTTTGACACATAGAACTGTTGAAATTTGTTTATACCCTCTAGGTTTCCTCTGCATCCCACTGTGTGCATTTTGTTACACCTATCTCATCTTCATCTTAATCACCATCATTTTATTTTTATGGCACATTTCCATAGTTAAAATCATGTTCAAGGCAGCTTACAACATGAAAAGATTTTACCTGGTTACAAACATAACACAGATAGTCCAAAACAATAAATAAAACACATAAAAAGTATACAATTTCCTCATAAATCGTAAGATTTAAAAACAAATATGTACAAATATAATATCAATAACCACAAACACACACACACACACACACACACACACCAAATGGCATATTAGTCAATTTCCCTTACTGGCATCCATGGAATGTAGCTATTAATTTAAGATTGACCTCTTGGCAAAATAATAAAAGTGAGCTCCTTCTTTCTTGGTACTGTATATCACTGTACTTACATTGCTGTAACCTATAATCTTCCTTTGCTGCTCTTTGCTTCTCTTCCTAAATTTAGTCTTCCATCCTTCCTTCAACATTTACCTTGATAAGCACCAGTCATTAGCAGGTTCAGATAGGATGGACCTTATGTCAAGTCCATCTAGCTCAATATCATCTACAATCAGGGCTGGGAACTTTTGGCCCTCCAGATATTGTTGTGCTCCAACTCCCATGAGCAGCTCCAGCAGCATGGCCATTGGTCAGGGATGATGAGAGTTGTAGTTCAGCAGCATCAGGGGAGGGGGGCAAAGATTCCCCAGCCCTGGTCTACATGGATTTACTATTGCTTTCAGAAAAGAAACATTCCCAGTCCTAACTGGAGATGCCAAGAATTGAAAAATGGGATTTCTTGCATGAGAAGTATGTGCTTTACCACTGAGCTAGAGTTGTCAAGACTCATTAAAGGACCCAGTAATCAGCATAACTATTATTATCTTGGTTTAATTGCCCATGACCGGATCAGGCATTGTGAGAGTCAGGGCTGGCCTGCCCATGAGGTGGGCTGAGGCAGTCACTTCAGGTGTCTGAACCCAAAGAAGTGGTGTCCCCACAAGTGCCCTGCCCACCCCGCTGCCTCTGCCACAGGTGGAGAAGCAGCAGTGGCAGGTTCTGGCAAGATCTCGTCTCATGAGATCTCACTGAAATCCCATGAGATCTCACTGAAATCCCATGAGATCTCATGCACTCTATGAGACTTTTCATAATCTACCATCATTCGCCACCACTTCGCACGCACCACCACACAACCCAGGTAAGGGAGGCTTCAGCAGTGAGATAGTGGCACCTTCCCATTTCACCTTATGTGGTGCTATGGGGTGTGCTGCCCCTAGTAAGAGTACACCTAGTATCCTCTATGGGTGCTCTGGGAATTTTATTCATTTATTGTATACTACTTCTTCTTGGTCCCTTCCAGCCATGCCTTCACTCTGATCCTTAAGGAGACTTGATACACCCAGTTGCCTGACTTGATACAATAAACAGATACCAACCCTAAATCTTCTTCATTGTCTGCCATTTGTTTCTTGTTTCTTTTCATCTTCTTCCTTCTCTTTCTCCCTCATCAACACCCTTCCTCTCACAATGACTCATTTTGTCTCTTTCTTTCTTGCCTTCCTTGTTTGATTTCCTTGCTGCACTTAGCTCCTTTCCTTCCTTCCTCCTACGATGGCTACTACTTTAGTCCAGCCTTACTTTTGTTGGACTCCCCTGAGGTTCTCTGGCTCCTTTAGACTCAATCCTTTCCTGTCTTATTCAAACAAAAAATCTTCTGCTAAAAGGTTTTAGTGGAGATGCTGAGGCTAACATTTCTGAAATAAGCTAATTTGAAGAAAAGCGTTGAAAGCTTTGATGGAAATGCAGACTTCAGGACTGAAGCCAGCTGAAAGGGGGGAGGGTGCATCTGCTTGTCCTTACAAGTGATATAAATCTCAATAGGGAGCAAGGAAACATCTATGACACACAGAGATCTAGGGTGCTGTGAGTAAGGTGCTCTGCTACATAAAACTTTAAACTGGAATACTTTGGGATCTAAGCATCAGTTTGATTTTATATACCGGTAATAGTTTCCTATCCTAAGTACACTTTTCAAGTTGTTGTGTAGCTTTCCTCATATATGCACATCTCTAACAAAGCCTTTGTTCCAAATCACTGAGACTTCTCTTGATAATCTTCCTTTCATATTGACTGCACAAGAAGAGATCTTATGCCCAATTTACATCTTGGATCCCAAAACCTGCTATTGGCTTCACCAGAAATGGGAAGAAATCATTAACAGGAAAATGTTGTTTCTTATATTGCTACCCAAAGTAGCAGTTTTCTGGCAGCATGAAGTGTGAAATTGCCAGGAGTTATTTGTGAATCAGCAGTCCAAATGGTAATAGGGTTTGGAGCCTCAAATTCAAGATGAAGTAAAGCCATCAGCCAGGTTGAGTCCAGAGATGAGCTAGATTGGAAGAAAAGTTCTGGCCCTGGGGAAGCAGCTGCTGTGAGGGGAAAAAATGGCAACATGAGTTCACCTGGGCAGAATCTTCTCATTGGGAAATATACCATTCAGGCTGTTGATATTTTCCTCAGGGTGACCACATGTAGGAAGGAAGAGGTTAAAACATTATTCCCTGCTATAGTCCTGAGGAAATTCTTCTCTCAAGCTACTAACCCTGGGGACAGGTTTGCACATTGGCGAACACAGACACTTTTCTTTCTTAGGTTAGTTAGGTGGGTGATTTTCATTGGAACCGCAGGGGAGTTAAACTAATTGCCTCATGCAATGCTGTCTCCATGTACTTAGAGGAGCCTTCAGGCCCCAACAACTAAGGTCCAAACTAAATCACATAAAACTGCATATTCTTTTAAACTGTTAATAGGTGTCATTGTAGAGGTGGAGGCAAGTTTTTTTCAAGTCACTCCAGTTTTGAATTAGCAGCACTAGTTAACTATTGGCTGATGGACTTAATTTAAAGTGCTATTACTAAGCTTTAAAACCCTGAAAGGTTAGGGGCCAGATTATTTGAGAATCAATTACATCCACAGGAGCTTTGAGATCACTCTCAAGGGGCCACTTTGCCATTTCTCTCATGACAGAAATGAGTATATTAGGAGAAATGTTCACTAAATTGCAGGTGATATTTTTTAAGAAAGAAAGAACATTGTAAACCAATGAAGAACTGCCATAAACTGAATTTAAGATTGCCCTATTTGACTTAGTGGAAACTTTATTTCACCATATATATTTTGAGTGATATTAAGGCTGGCCCTTGTACACATTTTTAATCCATGCTAATTTTATTATTTAGAACTTGAATTTATTCTTTCAGTGCAAGAACAGCAGTAGTGTCAGACTATTCATATGTTTCTTCAGTAACTGCTGGAAGAGGTGTTTCACCAGTTTCCAAAAAGAAAATGACAACGGCACTGGGCATACCTCAGTAGGGAGAGTATTTCTTTCAATTCAATTATTTATTTGTCTGCTTTCAACTTCTTCTTTTAAAATAAATAAATAAATAAATGCAGCCGAATACCCTGTGGACTTCTCAATGAATACAGTGGTACCTCGCTAGACTAATGCCTCACAATATTATTTTTTCGCAAGACGAATGCGTTTTGCGATTTCAATGGAGACTTGCAAGACGAAGTTTCCTATGGTGCACTTTGCAAGACAAATTTTTTTCGTCCCATAGGGTGCCTCACAAGACAAATTTTTTTTATTCGTCTTGCAAGGCACCCTATGGGAAACCGCACTTCAATGCATTCCTATGGGAACCGCTTCGCAAAATGAATTTTTCGCTATACGAAGCGACTCACGGGACGAATTAAATTCGTCTTGTGAGGCACCACTGTACATATCCATATCCCTGACTATTGTCCCAACTCCATCTGGAGAACCACAAATTGGCCAGCCCTGCCCTAAACACTTTGAGCATTTCATCTCACTTCATAGTTATGGCTATAGGAAGTAAGAAGTTGGGTATTGTACAGATTGTTTCCCTGGATCCCTTATTGTGCCAACATTGCAGACCACACCTTAAGTACACCTTCACCCTGACAGCAGAGGAGACAAGCTTTAAAAAACACACTGCTTTTATGACAGAGGAGAGGGAGAGAGGCTGGGGCTAAGGACGGTCTTAAGATAATGAAGACAGAATTGAAGAAGAGCCTGCCTGAAAAATGTTGTGGTAACAATGACAAGGAAAAAGACAGATCTTCAAGATGTTGATATATGATGACCAGGAATTCAGGAAGAGGAAAAAGGATGCTGACAAGGTAGAGGACTGGATGATAAGAGAGATTTATGGGTCATCAACACAAAGATGAGAGATTAAAAGGCTGTGGAACACCTAGGTGGTGAATTTGAAATAAAAGCAAAGGATGGTCAGAAGGAGGCAACACAGACAAGAGTAAGAGAGCAGATAGAGCTCAGAGCCATGACAACAGATAAGTGACTACTTAGATGAATGTGACATCTTGCTAAAAGTGGAATCTAAGGAAAGGAAATATCTTTTCACCATCCTCTCCCCTGTGCCCTGTGCAGAAAGGCCAACAACATCTGTGCAAGTATTTCAGCAGTCCCATGAAATCTGATTTTCATATAATTTCCCCAAGCACATCAGAAATGTGGGGAACAAGCCACCTCCCCACATGTGTTTGCACTACACTGGCCTTCCAGATCCTGTCTCACCCCCCTCCGTTTCCCTCCCTTCCAGTGCAATAATGTTGATGATGTGAGATCAGGTAAGGAAAGGAAAGGCACAGGTTGCCCTGCCCAGATTGCCTTTATTAAATTTTGGAAAATACATGGTGTATATTCCATGTTGAAGCATTTCAGCATATAAAATATTGTACATCCAAACTCAGTTTGCCACAGACACATAAATGGGCCTAATTAGCCAAACGTGTGTTTTTCATCACAAGCACCACCTAGAAGTAATTAAACCTGTTCTCACTATAGTATAACCAAACATATGAGAAGCTCATTTTCCTCTATTTGCGAACACTGCAATCGACAGTGCTGCTCATTTTGGAACGCTCATTATTTTAATGAATGTGCAAGTCCCACAAACTGAAAAGCAAGTTCTCAATTAGTCAACCTTGAAAGATAACTCCACACACACACACACACACACACACACACACACACACCACTACCTTTATTGGTCAGTAAGGAGAGGAATTTTGCAACACAATCTCAACTAACTCAGAGCAAAATCATTATCCAAGATCAGATCCAAGTGCTAGTATGATGACCCATATCATTTTCTGGAACGTTCATAAACTATATACAGTATTCTCATTCATATATTGCTTTAAATTATGGTGATTTGGTTCTGCATACTGCTGAAATCATGGCTGATCTGCTCTTGTCCGGATTCTGCTGTTGTCAAGAACAAGACTGTCCCTCCAGCCTCTCCAGAAGGATACCATGGTCGGCAATACAATAAAAATGTAATATTAATAATTATTATAAAATTATAGTTGACAATACAATGCACAGTAAAAGATATAAAACATAACTTGTAATAAACAGAAGGTGATAGATTCATTTGTCCCTAATGTCTTGTGAAACTGGGGGGGGGGGGAGAGAGATAAATATGTAACTGTTCTTTGCTGATATATTCAATAAAGTCCCACCAGACCACGATAAATGAGTCTGGCTTCACTTTCCTATTAAAAAATTGTATGTACCAGGTAAGTTTTTCTTAAAGAGCTAAATTCCACATATTATTCCACCAGTTCATAATACTGCTATCAGATAAGGTTTTATTTTATTTTTTAAAAAAAGTTTTGAACAGTTGTATCACAAGAAAATATTAATAAAAGTATTAACAGATCATTTGCCTTAATCTCCTCATTTACTCTATTATACAAAGAAATATAAGCCAAATTTGGTGAGAACTGTAGCAGTTTTTCTTTTTATTGTGTTTTTCTTTATTTGCAATGCATATAAATCATAAACAGTTACTTTCTTTCTTTCTTTTAAACCATAGTTCAGTTGCAAAATCTACAAACCATAACTGTAAAACCATAGTTGCAAAAATAACAAGATAGCAAAACACAAATAATCCAACCCTAATCAAGGTGTGCGAATGAGTATCCAATTTTGGTAAGAGAAGCATATAGACACTTTGCGTTCAGTTTCGGGAGAACAGTGGCATAGAAATTACTGTGATACTGAATAAATAGTTCATGGCATCCATAAGAACTATTTTATCTGCCAATATTCTTGGCACTTTAGTTGTGCTTCTTCAATATGCCAGTTCAAACCCTTTCAAAGCAACAAAAGTAAAATTTACAATTATACTTTGAGCTTCTAGACTTGAGTCAATTCACCCCAATTCCTCATCTGTTCTTTCCCACCCAGGTTTTAAATCCTCCTTTGGGGGGTGAGGCAGGGTGCATTTAATCTGGACCAGAACACAAAATATAGTCAACCATCTGCAACTCTTCAGCTGCCCCTTTCCTGATGAAATATATTTATAAGAGGCAGATTAGTTCTGGGAATTTTTCTAGGGGAATGAAATGCATGGGAAACAGAGAGAGACCTTCCAGAAATAAGGGAAGCTTTAATTTCATCCGTCAAATATTTCAATCTCTTTATATAAAAACAGGACATTTAATAGATACATTCAGTACTAGAAGAGAGAATACACAGAGAAATGAAAAATGTAAGACTTTTATTGGCTTTGATTAGTCTTGACTATAAATTGAAAGCTCAATTTCAAGAAAGATTAAAAAGCTCTGGGTCCTGAGAGATCACCATGGATTCAAAAGCATGGGAATAGGGATGTTGTCATTCTTATTTTTCCTTGCCAAAGTTAATTGACCTATAACATAAATGCTAAGGAACTAACATTCTCCACAAGTCAATTGTCTGGGAATTAGGAACCTTTACTACCAGAGATCAGATGGCTTCTTTTCAAATACTCTTTCCATTATAATGTAAGTAATTCTACTCCAAGTGAACTTTATGCACAAGGACTTCATAGTTCACTGGGATGTGCTGCAGAAAGAAAATGCACTGGGGGTAAATCAAGAATGGCATTAACTCCTTAGGATACCAGGATGTCAAGGAAGCAGGAAAGTGCATAAACAAAAGTGTGAGAATGGTTTCCCTGTTTTATATCAGTACCTGAATATGCCTACAACAGCAATTTTGAATGGGTAACCCATGGACAAGTATCATGGGAAGTGGGAAATAGTTCCATAATGTTGAAGGACTACATGTTGATTACAATGGCATTCATCGTTGCAGAAACTTGAGTCTATAGACTGTGCTAATTTCATGGACATAGTGGTTGCTTCATTGCTTCTAATCCTGCATGTACCCCAATTCAGAAAAGGCTATGCATGGAAGCTTGGATATTCACAGGAGATGTTGCTTCAGTTTAGACAAGGCATGGGTAACTTATGGCCTTCCAGATCCCTGATGCATTCTTCCCTGATCATTGGCCATGCTGACTAAGGATTATAAGAATTAGTTTACTAGCCCTGGTTTAAACTTCATGGTTATGCTGGATTTGGGCATGAAATCCCTGTTATTTTCCTGAGTACATGCACATGTAGCTTTCTAGACACTTTGAAGGTGGCTCTGAAGCTTCTACCTGCTGCAATGCCTCCTCTGATCTTGTGGCCCCAGCTTTTATCCCGAGTGGGTGGGTGTCAGATATCCAATTGTTGTGGAAACTTCCAGTCTTATGGATGGGATATCTGGGTCCAAAGACACTCAAATTCATTGATGGTGTTGGGAGCTGTTGAACGTGTGTGCTGCTCCCCCTGCTATTTCTCAAGGAAAACTCAAGTTTCTAGTTTGGGGAAGGGCTAAACTCTGACAAAATCCACACCTATCAGGCCAGACTTTCACAAGTTTGCTCAGCATGTTCACCACAGCATGTGTGCCACCACTATCTGGTGTGCAGGATAAGCCCCATCCATCTTCACAGCCATGGCATTACAGAGGTTGATAGGCTTCATCCCATACCTGCCAAGTCCTGGACTGCAAAATCCGGGATCGGCAGCCACATGACACTGGAAGTTGTGTAGATGCAATTTCCGGTGTTGCTTTGCCCATCTATGGGCACCAAAAATGGCCGGCGCCGGCAACGGAAGTCACATCTATGCATGTCCGGAAGTGTGTAGACACAACTTCCAGTGTCACTTTGCCCATCTATGGGCACCGAAAATGGCCGGCATTGGCAGTCGCATCTACGCACTTCTGGACATGCGTATATGCGACTTCTGGCACCGGCGCCGGCCATCTTCGGTGCCCATAGATGGGCAAAGCATTAAAAAAAAGGCTGCCGGCAGGAGCGGAATGAGGGAGAATAACGGGAGAGGGACCGATACGGGGACCGCCGGGGGTTTCCTGGGGGAAACAGGGTACTTGGCAGCTATGCTTCATCCTAGCAGTTGTGCAGAATCTTACCATGACCCCCACTGCCCTAACACCTTTTCCAAGGTTTGGAGTACAGGGAAGGGTGGTTTTGGCTGTTTAGTGCTCCTAAAGCACAATCCTACTCCTACACTTTACAATTTTTTTGGGGGGGGGGACAAATAGCTTTGTGGGACTTCTTCTGCCACACAGCAGCCGACCCAGGAAGTTGAAAGCCACAATTTTGGGTGTTCTGAAAGCCACAATTTTGGGTGTGGCTACCAAGAAGGCTAAAGTTCCAGACCCTTCTGTCGAAACCATATCTCAGAAGTCCAAGGCCAGAGCAAAGATTTTATTGGGACCTACCCTATTCCTGTGATTGTGATTTGTTTTAGCTTGTTATAATTTGCAATCAAACACCATACAGCTGCACCAGGTTAAAATTCTTAGACTGTACTTTAACACACAAGGAAATATTTTATACAAGGTTGGCAAAAATGTTTTGTGTGTGAATGTTTTGCACAGAGTTGTGAAACTGCACATATTTGTTGCTTGCTGAATATTTGTATCTTGAATGTCCTCCTGGGAACTCAAGACTGTTTATACTGTCTTCTCCTTAGCCTTTTAATCTTCAAAACAGCCCTGTTAGATATGCTAAAGTGAGAGTTGGTAGTTCAGACACCAAAGTTGTGAAACTGCACAAACATGAGAGTATTTTTGCTTGCTGTTAACTTTTTCGTATGTTTAGGTATTTTGCTATAAATACCAGTACTATGAATCATTGCGATCAAAGCAAGGATGCAGTTTATCTCACTTTCTTTACAATAAATAAATAAAAATCCTTCCAGTAGCACCTTAGAGACCTAAGGTGTTACTGGAAGGATTTTATTTTTATTTTTTGTTTCAACTAGGTCAGACCAACACGGCTACCTACCTGTTTCTTTACAAGATCTGTGAACGGCACGGCATAAACATAAAAAGAGCTGCTGTATCACACCAAGGGCCCATCTAGTCCAGCTTCCCGTTCTCACAGTGGCCAGCCTGATGCCTAGGAGAAACCTGCAACCAGGACTTGAGCACAAGATCACTCTAGTATTCAGAAACATTGGTGCATCTGACCTTGGAGTCACAGCATAACCGTTGGGGCTAGCAGCTACTGATAGTCTTATCCTCCATGCATTTGTCCAACCCTCTCTTAAAGTCACTCAAGTTGGTGGCCATCACTTTCTCCTGTGGAAGTGTGTTCCACTCCCCTGTGTGAGGGGGAGTGGGGAAAGCTCAATCAACATACAGTGTACTGGATTCAGGGAGTCTTGTTGGCATCCTTGGTTGGCAGAAAGTAGGGGTGAGGAACTTCAGGCCCAGGTCTCAATGTGGACCTGCATCCCTCTCTATATTGCTGCCTGGCCTATTTCATGGCCACACACCCCACCCCAGACCATGCTTTTCATGTACTTCATTCCACCCATTTGTCTCACTGGGATGCATTCTTGACTATTAATGTGCTTCTTGCTTGCCTGGATGTGTGTGAGGCTGTAGAAACCCCTGGTTTTTTGAGTGGCTGGAATGTAGCCGACTATACAAAAGTAGCAGATGCATCTGTTGCTCTGCCTGCTTCTGTTTGTGGTTCCACCCACCAGTCCCTGGAAAGCTGTGTATGAGGAGTTGAAGCCCTCAGTGAAAAATGTTCCCCAGCCATAGAAGCTAGTACTGTAGTTCCTTGTCAACTTGGCAGAACCACTGACAACCTTCTCTTATTGTTCCTTGCTGCTGCTGTTCTTATTTGTCTGGCCCCTGGATTATTTCCTACAGCCTTTATCTATGTCTTCCTAGTCTTCTAAACCACAGGTCCCCTGGATTTAGACCAGACTTCACCTCTGGTTTACTTCTCTGTCCTATGGATCAATGGATGCATGTTGTTCGTATTGAACCCCTGCAAAGGCCTCATCCTTATACTGCAAGTGGCTAGGTTCTGGCAGTGTTTCAGCAAGGCATCCATTAACTAGTTAACCAATGAATCCCATAATCAGTGGCAAACACAGTACAAAAAAAGGGGGAGAGAATAGTCTAAGCCAAAGTTCATATTCTGAATTTACTGAAGCATTGATTAAGCATGCTAATATATGGCAAGAGCATTTGAGAGCTTTTCTAATTAACAGGGAAATGCTCTTAATAACATGCATCAAGTGTTTTCATCCAGATCACAAGCAATTTGCTTCTTTGAGGAGGGGTGGGGGAGGGTGAGAAAAACTGAGCGGCTCTTGTTACACTTTAAGACAATGCCTTCATTCATACAATTAATCAGATGTGATGCTGCAATAGGAAGTTGTTCTTTGTTATGAACCATATCAGCCTATATCATAATCGCCAACATATTCAGTGACAAGGTCATATTAAACCTATATTGGTGCATCTGAATTATCTGCTATTTTGCCACTGATTAACTGTCTTTATATACCACTTCCAGAGCTGATGTCACAAGTTCCTTGGCCTGGACAGCCTTACTATCCTTGGCACAGATAGATCTGACGTAGCCCCATGGAAGGGAGGGAAAGGAGTTATCTCTTTGCTTGCTTGGTCAAAAGTATTGGTTATGGGACAGAGTTTGCTATCACAATTCTGGAGCTTTCCAGAGAGACCCACACTTAGCATTTATATGCAAAATATCACCTCACCACTGCCACCCATTGCTTTAAAAATGTTTTTTTAATATGTGCTGCTGACTTGTATCTTGTAGCATCACCACTGTGTTTTTGCTTTATGTAGTAATGCAGTTTTTAAATGTTCAAAGCCAGTGTCGACACATGACACGATCAAGGAGCCTCTAGGCCCCCAAACCACTACCCCCCCAAACCTAACGAGGCTGCACCTCTAATACCTCACCCGTAGTCCCCATTTGCATTCTGATCACTGGCAGGTTGCAAGTTCTAGAGCAGCCTCCTGTTCAATTTCCCACAATTCTCCTAATGTAGCATCACACTGGGACCTGGCACTAATCCTAACAGTGCTGCTTGATGTTACCACTGCTAGGTCAATATGTCTGTTAGATAGAAGCAGAGGCACTGACACAGAAGACAGGTACCAGGGGGAACTTTGCAAGACCCTTGGCAAATCACCTTGGGTGCCTTTACAGAAAGGTGGTGTATATATATGCAGCAAATAAATCTATAGGGTGTCCCCCTCCCTCCGGGAGGTATTGTAGCATTTGGCAGGAAGGCATATAAAAATAAATAACATTCACATCAGATTTATTTCTTAGCCCAAATCCACACTAAACACACACACACACACACACACACACACACACACACACACACACACACACACCAACCTACAGCTTCAGCCAGGCAACTTTGTTTGGAAATTCTGTACTAAACATAAAAGGAAAAGTACACACTCACACCCCAATTCAGCAGCCTCTGTTTCACAGTCAGGCTTCTCCTAGCAAATCTGCAGATCAGGGGCAAAAAAAATAAAAATGGTGTCACTTAAAAGGATAATGCATTGAGTCAAGAAGACAAATAGCCCACTAAAGGTGAGGCAGCTCAGTCCTCAAGAAGTAACAGCTGTGTTATCATTACAGACAAAGCTCTCATGATCATACACCACTTGTATCAAAATTTCAGCCACCTTCCTCCTGCCGAACAATTTATCTTCCAGGCTGGATTCATTATCCTTGCAAGTGACAAGCCTTCTGCAGCTAGGATCCCTCTGCCTCTTGGGGTTTTCTATATGGAAAAAAACCTTTTAAAGGCCACCAGCTGAAAGCCAGAAGACTTCACACCCCCTCCTTCTGCCAAGTGCTCCCATCTCACATTCTTTTCCCCTCTACCCATCTTTTGCACACCAAGTATTTCCAAAATCAGGGTCCCTTCATCGTTCCCAAATTTGTTTTTCCTCCAAGAAAGATGGAGTGAGCAGAGTAGTCTAGGTGAATTGTTCTCCCCCCCCTAAAATAAATTTAAAAAATCTTCTTTAAGTATGCTAAATGGAAAGCCTTTGTTTTGCTACCATCACCTCTGGCAATTGTAAATGAAGTTGAGACAACCTTTGAAGGAAAAGATGAAGAAAAGATCCTCCAGGTGAAAAATCAGATAGGAAACAAACAACTCTGACTTCATTTGAAATATGTGTTTTGTTCAGCAGTTACCTTACTGTTCTGTAAAATGATAAAATAAGTTTCCCCATTCTCCTGGTTCCAGTTACTAAAGTTAACACAGAAATAGATTTACAGTACATGTATTTATCTGAATGCAGATGAACCCACTTCTTTATAATAAATGCACTTCTCAATCTACCTACATTTTCTTTCTACGTTATTCTTTACTTGCACTGCACCTGTCCAGGTATAGGGCAAGATACTTGGCTTAGGGAAGAACTGGCTTGTAGGCCAAATTAGGCATGTGAGACTGAGGTTCTCCACTACTGTTCTAAATAAAAAATGTGGTAAGCTTGTTCTCTTGCATTTGTACATTACAGACACACAGGCACAAGCAGTTTCTACACAGGTATAAGTGCTTTTGTGAAAGAGTGTACAAGTTTTCATTTGTACAACTCAGCTTTCATGGTTGTACACATGTTACACTGAACACAAGAATAAGCTGTCCTTACACAAGTGGCTGTGTGAAAGAGTGAACACTTGTGGACAGAGGCACCAACTTGAACTGAAGATTGAGAGGGGCCATGCCATGCATGTGATGTCACACTTACAACACGTGATGTCACGTCACATTTCGGGAGGAGCCAGCGTGGAACCAAATGTGGTGGATGGTGGCTCCTCCTCGCTTATGTTGGGCCAGGAGGTGGTGGTGGAGGAGGCTCTCGCTCCCGGCCTCCCACTGGTGGCAGCAGTGAAATGTATGTCAAGGGCTGACAGGTGTGGAGAGACCCATGGTTTGGGGTTGAGGATAGGAAGGGAAATGTAGGTGAGGCTGGGCGGCAGCAGCACCTGCAGCAATGGCCATCACCGCCCTCTTCCAAAGCCACCTTCTCATGGCCCTGTCAGCCGCTCGCCTCAGCTGCAAGGGAAACATGGGAGAGGGGAAGTACCCACAAGGTGCCAATGGATAAAAACTGCCTCCTTTTCCCCAATGGCCGGTCAACCACTGCTTTTTTCTCTCTAGGGGTACTCAAGGGAATGCAGTACCGGCACCCTTTCTCCCCACATGCTAAAAGTGTGGCACTTTTTGGTAACAGCTTCATGGTGAGTACCAACACCATATATATATATATATATATATCACAGCGGCCAACCAATGGATATTCCATACATGCTTGTGCATGGGGCCCCACCTCAAAATGTAAACAGCATACAATATATCAACACATAATTTAAAACTTTAGAAGTGCAAATAGCATTTCAAACAGACAGCTCATTAAAACAACATGCAAAAAACCCAAACAAATAAACTGTGTGTGTGTGTGTGTGTGTGTGTGTAGTATTTGTGGAAGAGAAAAGCTTATTAATGTACTGGAGAGAAGGAAGGGTGCACATTCACAGAGCATTACAAGAGCTGTGACTGCGAGCAAGAGCCAGCCAGCATGCACAGCCCCCTTCCCTCCTTGGCTCACTCCCAGTCCCTACTCCCAAGCCCCAACAAAGCTCTGATGACGTACCCTCCAACATTTCTCCGATGAAAATAGAGACGTCCTATTCGAGTAGAAGTAGTAGTAGTACCCCACCCATCTGACTGGGTGGCTTCCAACATATATAAAAACACAATAAAACTATACAGGGCTGCATTCAGCTGCCTTCTGAAGGTTGTATAGTTACTTATCTCCTTGGCTCAGGGGTCACATAACTCCATACCCTCCAATGAAAACAGGGACGTCCTACCATACCCGCCAACATTTCTACAGTGAAAATTGGGGAGTCTTAAGGAAAATCAGGACATTGTAGGATCAAATCAGAAACTGGGACAGCTTCTGTAAATCCTGGACTGTTCCGGGAAAATAGGGACACTTGGGGGGTTTATGATGGGGCAGAGAGGAAAGGGAGCTGAATAGAGTGAGCAAGTGCCAGGTGGCAGCAGTGTTCCTGGCACTTTTTATAATTGAGTGGCTACACAGCTCAGCTTACTGTGTACACAGATATACAGTTATGCACTCACTGACCATAAAAGGTGAATGCCTCTAGTGTATGTTCTTAGAGTAATGTGTGAACATCCCTATTCAATACATAGGTAGGGCCTATACACTCATTGACTATCACATTTGAATTACTGCATGAGTGTACAGTTAAATTATTTGTGCACACAGGCATCAGCCCTATATACCTGAAGGAGTATCTCCATCTTCATTGTTCAAACTGGGACACTGAGGTCCAGCTCTGAGGACGTTCTGACAGTTCCCTCACGGTGAGAAGTTAGGGGGAACCAGGCAGAAGACCTTCTCTGTTTCCCACCACAAATTTAATTTCTACAGACTTAGAGAAGGAAGCTGAACTCTGCAAGGTGGCTGTGCTAACAAATCACACCAATGAAGATCCCCAAATGCAAAAAAAGAAAAGAAAAAGAAAAACCAAGATCACAAAGCAGAGGCAGTGATTTGTCAGGGACAAGCATCAGAATGCAGTGTTCTTGTACATTGTCTCGGGTATATCAGCTCATGCAACACCTTTGAATGCTGCAGTCCAAAGTTGAGAGATGCTGCCAGTGATCAACTTTGCCAGAAACAGCATTTCCAGCTGTTGAGTCAAGGGCTGTAGAAAAGGTTCATAGGTGAATGGTAGAGTGCTCTCTCTCTCTCTCTCTCTCTCTCTCTCTCTCTCTCTCTCTCTCTCTCTCTCTCTCTCTCTCTCTCTCTCAAAATCCACCCCTTTGAGGAGGCCGCCTATATATTTTGCCTACTATCATGGTTTTCCTGTTTTTAACATATGCTGATCTGATCTCCTTAAGGTGTAATACTGAAAAATAAATTGTTTTTAAATGATAAGTAAATGTTTTGCATGCAAAAGGTTCCAGGTGCAATTGCTGGCACCTCCAGTTAGGGCTGGAAAACACTCCTGTTTGAAACCCTGTATTGCTGCTGCCAATCAGCATGGATCAGAATAGGAATCTGTATTCCTGATGTTCCTGGGCTCAAGCTCAAGTGTTGCAGGCCAGCAATATCAGGAAGGCTACATATTCCCCATCCTTAATGTAGACAACACAGAGCTAGACAGACCAATAGTCTGACTTGGTACAAGGCAGCTTCCAAGGTTGGCTGGGAAAGCTGTAGTATAGGCCTTTTCTTTTCTTCTTTTAAGAAAGGGAAAAATAAAAGAATCCTTATGGGCTGTCATTTAGCAGGCAGGGAAATGATGATTTTAAAAGAACAATTCATCATTATCCAAGCTGCAAGCATTTTCTTTAGAGTACTGGTATTTGCTTCAGCCTTCATTTCACAGCACAAGTGTTTGGCTTCGGATGCCAAGCTGACATGTGGAAGCAGCATTTTTTGAAAATGTTGTCCCCAGGCTGCTTTCCAGATTCAACTAAACCCTTGCATAATTAAACTGTCCTTTCTAATAGTGGCCACTTGTTTGATCAACGTGT